>NW_016107800.1:753588-758617 GCF_001604975.1 Cebus imitator
ATCACTTGCACCTAGGAGGCAGAGGTTGCAGTGAGCTGAGATCGCGCTACTGCACTCTTGCCCCAACAGAGTGAGACTCTTTCTCAAAAACAAAAAACACCAACGAGGTAGGCATGGTAGTGCTCCCCTGTAGTCCTAGCTACTTGGGAGGCTGAGGTGGGAGGATCACTTGAGCCCAGGAGTGTGAGGCAGCAGTGAGCTATGATTGTGCCATATACCCCAGCCTTGGCAGCAGTTTCTTGTCTTTAAAAAACAACTTTTTTTTCCTTTTTTTTTTTTTTGAGGCAGAGTCTTGCTGTGTCTCCCAGGCTGAAGTGCAGTGGCATCATCTTGGCTCACTGCAACCTCCGCCTCCTGGGTTCAAGTGATTCTCCTGCCTCAGCATCCCAAGTAGCTGAGATTACAGATGCCCACCACCATGCCCAGCTAACTTTTGTATTTTTAGTAGAGACAAGGTTTCATCATGTTGGCCAGGGTGGTCTCGAACTCCTGACCCCAGATGATCTACCCGCCTCGCCCCTCAAAGTGCTGGGATTACAGGTGTAAGACACCACGCCTGGCCTTTTTTCGTCTCTTGAATTTGTATCTGAGATTAACAAAGGTTTTTTTTTTTTCCCTTCTTCTTCTGCTAATTTTTATTTATTTATTTATTCTAGACATGAGGTCTCACCATGTTCCCCAGGTTGGCCTCAAATTCCTAGGCTCAAGCAGTCTTCCTGTCTGTACCTTCTCAGTATCTGAAACTGTAGGCATGTACCACCTTGTGGGGCCCTAAAATTCTTTTTATGGCAGTCAGTATTTAATTTTTAATAAACCTTTATTTTACTCTAAATTTAACATTTTTCATTTTTTCTAAATACTGGAACTATCTGTATAATCTTGGAAAATTTCATAAAAGTACTATTTGTTTTGTTTTTATCTCCAGACTTGCTGTTACACATGTAGATTTTCCCAGTCTTGCTAAGCTTTAATTATTTGGAACTGATCAGTTTCACATGTAAGTTCATCTTGTTTTAAACCTGGAAACAGGCTGGGCATGGTGACTCACGCCTGTAATCCCAGCACTCTGCTATAAGTTTTACTGTGGGTAAAATGCTACCAAACGATATCGCACGCTACAGAGAAATCTTTCATGAAAGGAAGAGTCAGTCAATATGGCAAATTTCATTGTCATTGTCTTTTAAGAAATTGTCACAGCCACCCAATCCTTTAGCCACCACGACACTGATAGTCAGCAGCCATCAGTATCTCTAGGCAAGACCCTCCATCAGCAAAAAGATTACCACTTTTCTGAAGTCTGCCATGATTGTTAGCATTTTTTACCATGGGTATTTTAAAATTAAGATATGTGCTTTCTTTAGATGTAATGCAATTGCACACATATACTTTTATAAATATATACAATAATATTTATATGGAACAAATATCATTTTTTTCTTTTAGTTGTCAAATGACCCTTTATTGAAATATTTTTCATTGTGCTTCTTAACTAGCTGGGCATTCCACCACACCACTGTTGATGTCATCTTTGATGCTATGAGGCTGGCAGCCATCAACATTGCAGACCCCAGGATCTCTTTAATGTTCCAGAGAGTTCTCTGGCTAAAGATAGGTGCCACATCTATGAAGCAATGTTGACAGTCTCATCAAAAGTGATATTACCACTTTGTTTAATGTTTCTCTGTTGTGTTTTTTTGTTGTTGTTGTTGTTATTCTGTTTCTTGGTGCTTCTTTGAGGGCTTTGAGGATCAGTGCAGCGGCAGAAGGTACCACTTCAGTCTGGGCCTGTCTGTTCTGCACGGTCAGTTTCACAGTTATCCTCAGACCCTTGCAGTTACCAGTTGCCTTGGCAATGTCATCACCAACTGTTTTTGGAGACAGACCCAGGGAGCTGATCTTTGGGGGCCAGCACAGATACGGCGCTGAATTTACCCCAGTACACCTCAGGTACACAACTTTGATCTCGTTGAGGTTGAACTTTGGTGGCATGGTGAAGGCGGCTGGTGTCAGGTGAACCCAGATTTGGGACAACTGAAGAAAGTTGCACCTTGGCCTCCTCTGAGCTGAAAGCAACATAACTTTTTATATGCACTAGGAAACCAAAAAATTTGTGTGATTTCCTTTATTGTGATACTTGCTTTATTGCAGTGCACTGGTATTTAATGTATAGTATTTCTGAGGTATGCCTGTGGTATTGGGGAACACCCTTTTTTAAAAAAAAGGTCACTGTATTTTAGCACTGACTATTTGAGCTGAGAACTCTGAAATGTCATGTTTTTAAGAGAAATGGGTTTAGATGGGTGGGGAAAACTATAGAATGTTATTTTGGCTTGTTAGATAAGACTGGCTGTTATCACCAGAAAAGAAAAACCTCACCCTCTTTTTGGTCAAAATTGTAGTAACTGATATTATTTTTCTTTAAAAAATAATTTGTTCAGATAAAGTCTAAGAAATTCCCTATTAATCTCTCACTTTTTCTGAACAGCAGAACTTTGTAATAAAATTTTATTCATACTAACTCATGACAACACTGAAGTTGGATTTATAAGATGTTTGAACCTGCTATGTTTAGTGAATATTTTTCATTTTATTGTGCTGAGGAGTATCTGAAGATACCAGCTTAATAGCCTTTTTTTTTTTTCTTCTTGAGACAGAGTCTCGCTCTGTTGCCCAGGCTAGAATGTAGTGGCCTGATCTCGGCTCACTGCAACCTCTGCCTTTGTGTTCAAGCAATTCTCCTGCCTCATCCTTCCAGTAGCTGGGACTGCAGGTGTACACTACCATGCCTGGCTTTTCATACTTTTAGTAGAGACCGGGTTTCACCGTGTTGGCCAGGCTAGTCTCGAATTTCCGACATCGCTATCTGCCCACCTTAGCTTCCCAAAGTCCTAGGAATACAGGCATGAGCCACCGTGCCCAGCCTAACAGCCATTTTTTTTTTTTTTTTTTTTTTTTTCACCATGTTGGCTAGGCTGGTCTCGAACTCCTGGCCTCAAGTGATCTGCCCGCCTTGGCCTCCCAAAGTGCTGGAATTATAGGCATGAGCCACCATGCCTGGCCTACAGCCATTTTTTTTTAAACAAAACTTTTTCTCTTCTATAATTAACTGAAATTTTGGTTTTCTTTTTTGATGTTTGTTTAATCAGATTTTTTGTTTATGGCCAGGTGCAGGGGCTCAAGCCTGTAATCCTAGCACTTTGGGAGGCTAAGGTGGACAGGTCACTTGAGATCAGGAGTTGGAGACTAGCCTGGCAAACACGGAGAAACCCTGTCTCTACTAAAAATATATAAATTAGCCCAGTCTGGTGGTGTGTGCCCATAATCTCATCTTCTCTGGAGGCTGAAGCAGGAGAATTGCTTGAACCCGGGAGGTGGAGGTTGCAGTGAGCTGAGATCTTGCCACTGCACTCCAGCCTGGGCAACAGAGTGAGACTCTGTCTAAAAAAAAAATTGTTTATATGTAAAAAACAAAACAAATTTAACCTGGCTTACTCAAAAAAGGGAAATTAATTCCCACTAGGCAAAGATGGTAGAGATTTCACAGTACCCATGATAGAAGGACAGCCAAGACTCATGAAGGGGAAGGGAAACCAGGAACTGGAAATTTATCAGTAGCCCCGGCAGCTATTCCTTTTTCCTTTTTTTTTTTTTTTTTGTTTAAGACAGAGTGTCACTCTGTCACCGAGGCTGGAGTGCCATGGCATAATCTCCACTCACTGCAACCTCCACTTCCTGGGTTCAAGCAATTCTTTTGCCTCAGCCTCCTGAGTAGCTGGAATTACTGGCACACATCACCACTCCTGGCTAATTCTGTATTTTTAATAGAGACAGAGTTTCTCCATGTTGGTGAGTCTGGTCTCGAACCCCCAACCTCAGGTGATCAGCCTGCCTTGGCCTCCCAAAGTGCTGGGATTAAAGGTGTGGGCCACCTTACCTGGCCAGTTTTTATATTTTTAGTCGGGACAGGGTTTCACCATGCTGGCCAAGCTGGTCTTGAACTCCTGACCTCAAGTGATCTGCCCACCTTGGCCTCCCAAAGTGCTGGGATTACAGGTGTGAGCCACCACGCCTGGCCAATAAAACATTTTGTATCAGTATTTTTCTTCATAAAATTGTACCTACTGTTAAGCAAAACCAGTGTAGGCAGTTGGCAGGATGCTTTGTGCTTCACTACTCTGATTGGTTAACACTTCTACTTCCCTTTTCAATTCCTTTATCCGCTCATTCATGATTCCTCCTCCACCCCATTAAAAATAATCAACCAACCCAAACCAAAAAACCCCTAAAAAGCCCGTGTTGACTCTTCTGAGAAGTGACTGAGATAAGGAGGAGAGAAGGAAAGTCGTTTTGGCGGCGGCAGTGGTATCTGCATGTTTGAAGCATGAGATTTGCGATAAAAGTGACCAGTCTTCCTTTTGTCGCCTTTATCTTTCAGATACGTTTCCCTCTAACTTTATTGAAGTATACCTTTTGATACTGTTTAGGAAGGAAATGATGAGTGGAGAAAAGAAAAGGTGATAATGCCTTGTGCTTGTCCCTCTTCTCATATAGAATGCCCTTCCATCTCTCCTCTGTCACTCTACCCAGATTTCAGAATTCAGATGATGTCTTTCTCGGTAAGAAACCTCCAAAAGTTATGTGTAAAGTTTTATCCAAACATGTATATGTATTTTGGCTGGGTGTGATGGCTCACGCCTGTAGTCCCTGTTGGGAGGCTGAAGCAGGAGGGTCACTTAAGGCCAGGAGTTGGAGATCTTCCTGGGCAACAGAGTGAGACCAAGTCTCCAAAATAAAAGAGCATCTGTATATGTATTTTAAGGGAGCAAAGATCCATAGGAGTTAACGACCCAAAAAAGCTGAGTGTCTACATAACCAAAGCCTGCGTATTCAGAAAAATTATTGTTAACTGAAGCACTTATTTTGGATCGCTCGTTTTACAGTGAGATAAATCCTCTTCTCTAAGGTTAGACCCTTGATGATTCGGGCCCCACCCCTCACACTTGTCCTTTATAATCATTCTCTTTCTCTT
>NW_016107800.1:758945-761301 GCF_001604975.1 Cebus imitator
TGCCACTGGCAAATCTTTATTAATTTTTTTTTGCTTTTCAAAAAATACTGTCTGCTCATTCCATGTCTTCTATCAGTCACCACTCTATTGCTCCTGTTCACATCAGCACTCCTTGCTCCTATTCACATCAAAACTTCTCTAAAGGACCATGTGTACTTTCTCACCTCCGTTGCGTCCTCAGCTGATGCCATTGGGGCTGTCCTTCATACTAACTACTTAAATAGCTTTTCTCATGGTCACGCTGGTTTAAGTTTTGCTGAAACCAGGGGTTAAATATTTCTCTCTGGAAGGAAGTGGGGTAAGAGCACCTCAGATACGGATGACTGATTTCATCATATGTCTCATTTCACGGTACGCTTTTGTGGTTAACCTGTATGAAGCCCTGCTTTACTCTGTTCTCCTTTATCTCCCATCTTTGCTCCCATTCCCTTTCCCTCAGAGTTATCTATTGAATATGTTTAATATATCATCCTGAGTATGTCTTTGAAAACAATAATACTAACTTTAATATATATTTTAAATTTATATAAATGCTATTTTGCGTAGGTTCCTTCCTGCCTCTGTTTTTATGCAACGCTAAATTTAAATAATGTATTTGTGTTTCTATGTCCACATCTATTTTTTTACTTCTTACTGTCCCATGGTACTCAATAATGGTGTCAGCTGAGTTTTAAAATTATTCGTAGCTGGAATAATTTTTAAAGCCACCATGTGGTGGCTCATGCCTGTAATCCCAGCATTTTATGGGAGCCAAGGTAGGAGAATCGCTTGAGGCCAGGAATTTGAGGATGCATTGAGCTGTGGTTATGCCACTGCACTCCAGCCTGGGTGACAGAATGAGACTTTGTCCCAAATAAATAAATAACTATTCATTTAACAAATATTCGCCATAGACTATTTGCCAGGTACTGTTCTAGGTTCTGGTTATGCAACAGTTAATAAAACAGAAGAATCTGTACCTTCATGGAACTTACAGTCTTGTGGGAAGACAGTGAATAAAACAAACAAGTAAGATATATAGTACGTTAGACAGGCAAGCTGGTTAATTTTTATGCCTCAGTTTGTTCAATTATAAGGATATTTGAAACAAAACCTCCAGGGACCCTCCTAACTGTAAAATCCTATGATTCTATGGTGTTTTAACTTGACCATTTTTTTCTACTGTGCTGACCTCATTCATTTAATAAATATTTACACACCCACCATATGTTTATAACTGCTATGCATGTGAGAGAATCAAAAGAAGTAGAGCGCAAGGTCTCTGCCTTTGAATTGTTTATCATCGGTCTGGAAACAAGAGGTATCTGTATATTGGCACTGTTATTTCCAGTTTGTTCTTACTCTGTCCAGAACAGATCCATATTCTCAAGGGAACAGCAGCTACTTCAGCTGCATCCTAATTTCTGGGTGAGGGACAGGGTTGCCCCTGAACACAGTATAAGACTCCTTTTTTTATGTTCTTACATGTGTTGGAATCCCCACTGTAGTTCTGTAGCATTATTTTATCTTGTCCAGTTATTTGCAGTCTAGAACTTAGCCAGGATAGGAAAATTTATCTCTGAATTAAGTAGATTGGTCTTGGGATTTAATAGATAATCACTCTCTGCCCTCCTTTTTGAGTGTGCCTGGATATGTCTGTGTATAGTATTCCTCACTGTCAGCTGGGGATCGGTTCCAGGAGCACCTGTGGATTTCAAAATCCACATATAGTCAAGCCCTGCAGTTGCCTGTTCAGAACTTGTGGATACAAAAAGTTGGCCTTCTATTTTTGAATCTTTCATGTCCCACAAATACCATATTTTCGATCCAAGTTGGTTGCAGATGCAAAATTGCCCATACCGAGGGCTGACATATTTATTGCAAAAAAAAAAAAAAACAACAAAAAAAAACCCGCATCCTCCTGTATACCTTGTCACCTCTAGATTATCTATAATATCTAATACAATTAAATGCTATGTAGTAATACTGAATTATTCTATTAAATTTGTATTACATTTTTTGCCATATCATTCATTCATTCATTCATTCATTCGAGATAGAGTTTAATTCTATCACCTAGGCTGGAGTGTAGTGGTATGATCAGGGCTCACTGCAGCCTCAGCTTCCTGGGCACAAGTGATTCTTGTGTCTCAGTCTCCTAAGTTGGGAGACTAAGTACAGGCATGCGCCACCCTGCCTGGCTTTCTTTCTTTCTTTCTTTTTTTTTTTTTAGAGATGGGGTCTCACTATGTTGCCCTTGCTGGCTTTGAACTCGTGGGCTCAAGTGATCCTCCTGCCTTGGCCTCCCAAAGTGCTGGGCTTGCAGATGTGAGCCACTGAGCCCAGTCTGTTATTTTTATTGTTTTTTAAAAACATC
>NW_016107800.1:763381-817593 GCF_001604975.1 Cebus imitator
TTTGAGACTTGTCTCTCTCTCTCTGTTGCCCAGGCTGGCATTCAGTGGTGTGATCTTGGCTCACTGCAACCTCTGCCTCCCAGGTTCAGGTGATTTTTGTTCCTCAGCCTCTCAAGTTGCATGCACCTGGCTAATTTTTGTATTTTTGGTAGAAATGGGGTTTCACCATGTTGGCCAGGCTGGTCTCAAACTCCCAACCTCAAGTGATCCGCCCACCTCGGCCTCCCAAAGTGCTGGGATTACAGCCATGAGCCACTGCGCCTGGCCTCTTACCCTTCTTTCTACATAGGAAGACATAAAACTTTTTTATTTTTTTTTTTTGAGACAGAGTTTCGCACTTGTTGCCCAGGCTGGCATGCAATGGCACGATTTCGGCTCACCGCTACTTCCGCTTCCTGGATTCAAACGATTCTCCTGCCTCAGCCTCTTGAGTAGCTGGGATTATAGGCATGCACCACCACACCCAGCTAATTTTGCATTTTTTTAGGAGAGGTGCATTTCTCCATGTTGGTCAGGCTGGTCTCAAACTCCTGACCTCAGGTGATTCACGTGCCCCGGCCTCCCAAAGTGCTGAGATTACAGGCGTGAGCCACCCTGCCTGCCCATGCTTCAGTTTAAATAACATAAAGTTAATGTCCAGGAAAAAGGAGGATGTTTTAGTTTCTTCATTATGATGGAATGAAAATACTCTACCAAAGTAATTTTTAAGATTATGAATATTTAGAGCTTATAATATAAAATTAATGTACACATGAAAGCACATAACCACTTATATAGGCTGATATAACCTTTGACCTAATAATTCTATTTCAATAAATGTATCCTGAAGAAATACTAAGAGTTGTATCCAGAGGCTTATCAGGATTATTCATTGTACCCTTCAAAAAATATTAACAAAATAAATAAAAGTAATAAATGATCAACAGTAAGCACAAAGGTCAAAAATGGTATATCCATAAAATAAAATACTGTGCAGCCCTTTAAAAATTGTTTTCAAAGACTAATGAATTGGAGAAAAAATTAAACATAAAAGTGCTTTTGTTATTCTGCAACTTCTTAAATGGATAGATGGTCAATTGGGTAAAACTGCTCTTTTTTTTGGAGAATTCGTTATATGCAATCAGTTTAGGGTGATGAATTAGCATTTAACAGCCTTCTCAGAAGAACAGGTTGTTAGCACTTTTTAAAAGTGTCCATCTAGGAGGCATTTCTGAAAAGGTTAAACCCTTTATTATGTGTAGAAGTCTTATCTGTAAGGAAGTTGCTGCATAGGCGCCATTAGTATCTAAATAAAACAAGTAGGAACTTTTAATCCTTTAGTCTCATTTTTAAAGAAAATAGTGGGAATACTTAGAGGATATTTGAGCGATGAACACAGATTCCCAGAAATGTGTCATGAATTCTGAAAACTGATGACAGCAATATAGAAAATGAAGTGAGTTTTGGGATTTCGATGAAAATGTTAATAATTATAAACGAGTATATACTACATAAGAATATCTTTGCCCTGAGATATTTTATGATCTACAAGGGAAGGTTGTTTACTTTAAACTATCATTTTCTAAGGATTGTTTCTAGTTGTTAAGTGGGAAAATACGGTTCCTTGTTCAAATAGACGGGAAATCCTAAGTGAAGCAAGTTTATCAGCTACCTTTATCAAAACACTGCTGAGGATTTAGTATTTATATATACAGACAGTGAATATCCAGAGAGACCTGTAGTGTGTATACCTAATTTATTTGTCCATGGACTCTTTTCTTTGCACTTGTTGGAACTGGGTCTAATATGAAACAAACCCTGGGAAATTGTTTTAGATTAAACTTTTTTCCTATAACAGTAGTATATAAATAATGACGGTACTGTGGAATGTATTTTCCTAGCTAAAGAAAAAAATAGGTTGTGTATGGTGGCTCATGCCTGTAATCCCAACACTTTGGGAGGCCGAGGTAGAAGAATCTTTTGATTCCAGAAGTTTGAGATCAGCCCGGGCAGCAAAGTGAGACCCTGTCTCTACAACAAAAACAAACTAGCCAGGAGTGGTGGTGCACACCTGTGGTCCCAGCTACTTGGGAGGCTGGAGCAGGAGGATTGCTTGAGCCCAGGAGGTCAAGGCTGCAGTGAGCCATGTTTGTGCCACTCCATTTCAGTCTGGGGGGCAGAGTGAGACCCTGTCTCAAAATTAAATAAATACATAAATGAAATAAGTGATAACAGACAGCTGAAGGAGACGGCAAATATGTGATAGATTCTATTTTGTGTATTTTTGCTTTGAATTTGATATAAACCTGCATTATACTCTGTTACCTACTTTTATTATTTGAAATTCTCTTTGATATATCTCTCTTACCTACTTTTATTTGAAATTCTTCTCTTTGATAGATTTGCTGAGACTCATTTCTGGTAGATTTGTGTGTATGTGTTTTTGTAGTTTTGGAATAGGAGCTTGTCTTCCCCTGGGCTTTGTTTGTGGAAAACCTGGGTTGAGGGTGTACCCTCTGGAACTGTTTTACTTTCTAAGGGGTATCACTAGCCTTGGAAAACTTTTTTTTTTTTTTTTTTTTTTTTTTTTGAGGCAGAGTTTTGCTCTTGTTGCCCAGGCTGGAGTGCAATGGCGCGATCTCGGCTCACTGCAATCTCTACCTCCCGGGTTCTAGTCATTCTCCTGCCTCAGCCTGTTGAGTAGCAGGGATTATAGGCATGCGCCACCATGCCCTACTAATTTTGTATTTTTAGTAGAGGCGGGGTTTCCCCACGTTGGTCATGCTGGTCTCGAACTTCCGAACTCAGGTGATCCACCCACCTCAGCCTCCCAAAGTGCTGGGATTACAGGCATGAGCCACCACGCCCAGCCAACCTGGGAATTATTATTAATTTCTTAGTTTGTAGCTTCCTGGGACCATGCAGATGACATAAATTCAAACCCCAATTCCAAGGGTGAATAGGACTATTGTTACAAATTCTCAACTCCCCAGCAACCCTCCCTACAACTTTATTATCTCCCTGTGTCAGTGGATAGGTCTTTTAAAACTACTCTTTGGCTGAGAGTGTAGTTCTTTGAAACTTTCAGCTTTATACAGGTGGCTTAGTTCCAGTTGTGTGTATTGTCCGAAGGTCTTATCTCACATGCTTTTAATGCCTTCTAAAACACAAACCAGATTAGGTGCAGTGGCTTATGCCTATAATCCCAGCGCTTTTGATAGACTGAGATGAGAGGATCACTTGAGTCCAGAAGTTCAAGACCAGCCTGGGCAACAAGTGAGACTCCATCTCAGAAGAGATAAAACAAAAACCTTTTGATTATTGAGGAGATCAGTAAATTTCCTCACTCAGTGGTAGTTTATAGACTGCATTCTGACTTTTGGTTCCTCAGGGAATTTCCCTTTCATTCTTACAAGTCTATGTAAGATTTATATTTAAAAGTATTCATTGAAAGACAATGCTTTGTTTGTTTGTTTGTTTATTTATTTGAGACGGAGTTTCACTCTTGCTGCCTAGACTGGAGTGCAATGCTGTGATCTCAGTTCACTGCAACCTCCAGTTCCCAGGTTCCCAGGTTCAAGTGATTCTACTGCCCCAGCCTCCTGAGTAGCTGGGATCACAGGCACCCGCCACGATGCCAAGTTAATTTTTGGTATTTTTCGTAGAGACAGGGTTTCACAATGTTGGCCAGGCTGATCTCGAACTCCTGACCTCAGGTGATCCACTCACCTTGACCTCCCCAAGGGCTGGGATTACAGGTGTGAGCCACCACACCGGCCAGACTATGCATTTAAAAAGATGTTTCTTTGTTGTCTACTTAGGTAGTCTAGGTTTCCATATTGCCAAAATTGGAAATTCATGTATTACTTTTATAATAAATGCTAAAGTTGTTTTTATTGTTAAAAAAATTCTTTTTACATATAAGTTAAATATATAATGCTAGTGTGTTTATCAGGGAGGTAGTGCCCTTTTTGTAGTTTGTTCTCATTTGCACATAAACCACTTATATTTATTTCACTTATTACAGGGGGTACTAGTCTTTTACTTTCCTTTTAGATGTAACCTTCTGTGATGGAAGATGATTGAAGACAAGGGGCCTCGTGTTGCTGACTACTTTGTTGTAGCAGGATTAACTGATGTTTCAAAGCCTCTTGAAGAAGAAATTCACTTCAATGATGCCTGTCATAAAGTAGCTAAACCAAAAGAACCTATTACAGATGTTTCAGTTATTATCAAATCTCTTGGGGAGGAAGTCCCACGGGATTATATTTGTATTGATGTTACCCCAACTGGATTGTCAGCTGATCTCAATAATGGAAGTCTTGTGGGGCCACAGATTTACCTTTGCTATAGAAGAGGAAGAGATAAGCCTCCACTTACAGATCTGGGGTAAGTGTTTTTTTTTTAATGACTTACTGTTATTGATCCAAATAATATGCCTTGTAGATTTTGAGATTAACTGTTCGTTTTGTTCATTAACAGATGTATGGCAGATTTAGAAAAACAGACAAGTTTGTATTCCGAAACCTGTATTCTCTTCCTGTTTCCTTTTGTCTTTCTTTACCCTGCAGTTCCCAGTAGTCTCGGCTTGCCTGGGTTTCTTTCTGTTAGAGGCAGGGGAGAGAATTTGAAAAACATTTGCAGGAAAGTACTAGAAAATTAATGTATTAACCTGATTGGAAAATTTTTGATTATTTTTTAAGTATGAAAGAGGCTTTTAAGCATGTTAAAATGATCATTATAGATGAATTCTTTTTTTTTTTTTTCCCTTTTTTAAAGAGACAGGGTTGATCTCCATCACCCAGGCTAGAGTGCAGTGACATGATCATAGCTCACTACAGCCTCAAATTCCTGGCCTCAAGTGATTCTCCTGCCTCAGCTTCCTGAGTAGCTGGGACTATAGGTACACACCATCCTGCTTGAGATCATGTCACTGCACTCCAGCCTGGGTGGCAGAGTGAGACTCCATCTGAAAACAAAAAAAACAATATGTAACTTCTTTTTTTTTTTTTTTTTTTTTTTAAACTAATGGCAAAGGCTTGGCATTAAAGTACAAATCAATGAATTCAGTGAGGGAATAAACTAATATTATTTAAGCACTCTGTTTCTTAGTGTCCCTAAGTGCTTAAGTATGGAAAACTTACTGAATGGATGCCAGATCCACCCTGTACTAAGAGCCTGTAATTTTACCCCAAACAAAGAAAAAATAAAAGCCTAGTGCCTCACTCAGACTTTTGATTAAGGATGGAGTTGAAGTTACGTTCTCTTAAAGCTAAGGAGAGTACTGGAGATAAAAGTGTACAAGCAGACCATATATAGTTAGGCAAGTAACCTTTTGTAAAATTTTAGCTTTGGCCAAAATGCAAGTAGCTTTTTCTAAAGAAGATGCTTGTTTAGAAAAAAATAAATTAATAGCCATATTAAATAGTATGTCAAAACAGCTGCCTTCACATTTAATTGTGGCCTTTCTCTGGTATATGTATATTTTGAGACAGAGTCTGTGTTTGTCACCTAGCCTGGAGTGCAATGGCATGATCTTGTCTCACTGTAACCTCCGCCTCCCAGGTTCAAGCAATTCTTCTGCCTTAGCCTCCTGAGTAGCTGGGATTACAGGCGCCCTCCACCATGCCTGGCTAATTGTTGTTATTTTTAGCGAAGATGGAGTTTTGCCATGTTGACCAGGCTGGTCTCGAACTCCTAACCTCAGATGATCCACCTTCCTTAGCCTCCCAAAGTGCTAGGATTACAGGCATGAGCCACTGCCCCCAGCCTCTGGTTTATATTAACAAACACAATGGTTTATCAGAATTTTTCCTTATATTATTTAAGTTTTTGGTGGGCAAAAGAGTTATTCATTAATTTATACAAGACCATGCAATTCAAAATTGCAGTAAGATTGGAATATTTTTACCATATTGCCATATTTAAGGATCAGTTGATGATGCCTGGGAATATTACTTTTCATATTTAAAGTGCTTTGTGTATTTGTATATTTATTTTTTAAAATTTATTTTTAGGGTTTTATATGACTGGAAAGAAAGATTGAAACAGGGTTGTGAAATTATTCAGAGTACTCCCTATGGGCGCCCCGCAAATATTAGTGGCAGTACCTCATCACAAAGAATTTATATCACTTACCGAAGAGCCTCTGAAAACATGACCCAAAATACATTGGCTGTCACTGACATATGTATTATTATACCCAGTAAAGGAGAAAGCCCACCACACACGTTCTGCAAAGTTGACAAGAATCTCAATAACAGTATGGTAAGTGACTTGTTTGCACTGATAAAATTAACCTCTGATGAAAAGAGCATAATTTTAAATAACTCCTTTTTTAAAACAGCATAGTATAATTACAGAATTGAAAACTATGTTTTTAAAGATGTTAGATATTTTATTTTTTTGAAAGTACTTTGGTTGTACTTTCAAAAGAAAATGTGCAAAGAACTTTTTTTTTAATTAAAAAAATAATTCCCCCCACCCTTTCTGCCCACTACAAAAGCAATGCACTAATCATGAGTATCCTTCCATTTGTGGACTAGATGCCACACCATACATTTACCTATTTGAGGACATGATTTTAGCGGTCCTCCCTACTTTTTTGAAAATCACTGGGTTTTCCCTCCCTATTTTATCCAACATGCAAAAATTTCTTACCTTTGCAAAGCTTCTTGATCTCACACTCCTCTCCTTTCATTGATGCATTCCATTATCCTTTACAGTAAAAATTCTAGAAAGAGTTGAGTATATTCTGCCTCATTCCTCACTTTGCTCTTTCTAGTCAGCCTTTTGTCTCCATCACGCCATCAAGATTTCTCTTGTTGTCATATCCAGAAATCAATTCTTCATCTTAATTTTTCAGCAGGTTTCTACATAAATGATTACTTCTACCTTCTTGAAACAGTGCCATGGAGAAGAAATATACTTTCTTCTTAGGTACTCTCTTGCTTTTTCCTCTTACCTCACCAGCCATTCCCTTTGTGCCTTCCCTAATTCCCTTTCATCTCCCCATCTCTACACAGTGGAGTACCTCATGGTTCAGTCCTCACACCATTTATCTCCACCACCTAAACATGCTCCTTTGGTCATCTCATCATTTAAATACAGGCCATGTGTGGATGACCTCAAATTTGTCTCATCTGGACTTCTCTAATTCATCATCCCTTCTTGAATATCTTATCTAATGGAACGTCTGAAATTTAATATGTCCAAAACTGAACTCCTGGTGTTCCCCTCCAAACCTGCTAATCCCCATAGTCTTCCCTATCTAGCAAATGGTAATTCCATTCTTCTGGTAACTCACATTGAAAAACCTTGGAGTAAACTTAACTTTTATCTTCTTCTCATTCAGTTCTTCTATAAACTCCGTTAACAAATTTCAGAATGTGTCTCGAACATGGCCACTTCTCAGCCCCTCTATGGACATAACCCTGGCCTAAGCCATAATAGTCTCTTAGAGGGATTATTGCAGTAGTTACCTAATGAGGGGTCAGTCAAATTTCTTTTTTAAAGAGCTGGATAATAAATTAGGTTTTATTTAACCCTTTTAAAAAGCAAAAACTATTCTTAGTTTAGATATATAATAACGAACCTTGGGCCAAATGCAGGCCATAGTTTTCCATCTAACTGATCAATTCTTCCATTTGTGCTCTCTCTTGCCTATTCTTTGCATAGATAAGAGTGATCCTTTAAAAACATAAATCAGATAATATCACTACTCTGCGTAAAACCCTTAATGGTTTCCCATCTCACTCTTAATAAAAGCCAAAGTTCTTCCATGCATGATCTTTAACTGTCTTGTCTTTGTTCTTTTATTGCTGTTTTAAAATTTTAAAAAAAGAAATGTATAGTCAAAGGAAATTGGAGGGCAGGGTGTATACAAATTGTAGATCTATGAAGTAGAAAGTGAAAGTCCTTGTTCCTACTTCCATGTTTTGCCAGGGTAACAATGAGCAATTTGACTTGTGTCCTTCCAGACCCTTTTGTGTTCACGTATGTGGGGTATATACAATAAATTAATCCTTTATTTTTTTAAAATTTGATTTTTTTGTATTTCTTTTTCCCTTTTTAAAATTAGGATATATGTGCAGGTTTGTTACAAAGGTATATATTGTATGATGCTGAGGTTCAGGATATGATTGAACCCATCACTCATGTAGTGGGCACACCACCCAATAGGTGGTTTATCAGCCCTTGCTTCCCTCCTTGTCTTCCCCCTCTGGTAGTTTAGTGTCTTTTGTTCCCAACTTTATGTCTAAGTATACCCAATGTTTAGCTCTTACATATATGTGAGAAAATGCAGTATGTGGTTTTCTGTTTCTGCATTAGTTTGCTTAGGATAATGGCCTCTAGCTGCATCCATGTTGCTGCATTCTTTTTTTTATGATTTGATAGTATTCAAAAAATGGAAATTTCTTGATATCTAATGTAAGCCTTTTTTCTATCAGTTTATATAACTTTCTACTTAATTCTTTTAACGACTGCATATTATTCCAGAATATACAAATGCAAAATGATGAATACAAGTTATTTTCAGTTTCTTCCATTTCTGGTAATGCTGCTTTGATTAACCCTGTGCATTTTCTGTGGATATTTGAGTGTCTCTGGAAGAATCAGTAATTGTAAGTGGAATTGATGGGTCCATGAGTATGCTGACCATTTTGAAAGTGTTGATATATTGTTCTGAAAATGCTGTGGCAGTTTGTACTCCTAGCAGCCATAGTTTATGAAAATGCTATTTCCTAAGTTCCCATACCTCACCAACATTGGTTGTTACCAACTACTGACTTTTTTATTTTTTTAACTATTGAGTTTTAAATTAGTGATTATATAACAAACAAGAAATTGTTCTAATTTTAATTTGCATTTCTTTGCTTACTGTGGAGGTTGATAACATTTTAATATATTAAATAGTAAATATACTTAATATCAGTGTATTAAATATATTATTGAATGGCTAAATATTATTGTATTGCATGGATGTGCCACAATTTATTTATTACCTTTTTTTGTAAAGACCTTTAGATTCTGATTTTCTAAAATATTGCAAGTAAGCTGTTACAAACATACTTATAACTATATCTTCTATAAAACAAGTTGCATTTATTTAGCTCTTCTGTGCTATACACCGTTCTAAGTAATTCACATTCAGTAACACAGTTAATCCACACAACCACCCTGAATAGGTATTTTCTCCCCATTTTACAAAGAAGAAAATTTGAGAGTTAAAGAGATGGTTACTTTCCCATGAACATACCTTCAGTAAGTGGTTAAAGCAGGATTCAAATTCAGGCTGCAGAACTCCAGAACCAAACTCCTGAACACTGTACTGTATTAATTACTTCCTTATGGTTCGTCCTGGAATTTCTGGATCAAAGCATATTTTTATATTAAAATTTTTATCCAGAGGGGCTGGGCGTGGTGGCTCACGCCTGTTATCCCAGCACTTTGGGAGGCCGAGGCCAGTGGATCATGAGGTCAGGAGATCGAGACCATCCTGGCGAACACAGTGAAACCCCATCTCTACTAAAAAAAAATTAGCCGGGCGTGGTGGCACACGCCTGTAGTCCCAGCTACTCGGGAGGCTAAGGCAGAAGAATCGCTTGAACTCAGGAGGTGGAGGTTGCAGTGAGCCAAGATCGTGCCATTGCACTCCAGCATTGGTGACAGAGTGAGACTCCGTCTCAAAAAAACAAAACAAAACAAAAAGGGGCTTGAGAGAACTCACTGGCTCCCTTTCCCCCTTAAAAAAAAAAAAAAAAAAAGATTTTTATCCAGAAGGGTTTAGCCCATTAAAATTCCTACCAGTAAAATAGAAGAGTATTGATTTTTGTTTTCATAACTTTGTCAACAATTGGGTCTCTTTTTTCTTTTTTTCTACTGCAGCTGCTCTGAATAAACAATTGGGTTTTTCTTTTTGTTTTTTTAGAGATAGGGTCTTATTCTGTTGTCCAGTCTGTAGTATAGTGTCCTGATCATTGCTCATGCAGCCTCGACCTCCCGGGCTCAAGTGATCCTTCCACGCTGGCCTCTTGAGTAGCACCACTATATCCAGCTAACTTTTAACTTTTTTGTGGAGTTGGGGGTTCCCTACATATCCCAGGCTGCTCTCGGACTCCTGAGCTGCTGCAGTCCTCTTACTTCAGCCTCCTAAAGTGCTGGGATTACAGACATGAGCCACCATGCCTGGACAGCAATTGGGTTTTTAATCACAAAATTTTAAATTTAATTTTTCTTTCTTTTCTTAGAGATAAGATCTTGCTCTATCACCCAGACTGGAGAATAGCAGTGGCATGATCATAGCTCACTATAGCCTGAAATTCCTGGGCTAAAGTGATTCTCCTACTTCAGCCTCCCAGATAACTGGGACTACAGGCATATGCCACCATGCTCGACTAATTTTCAAAATTTTTTGTAGATATTGGGTCTTATTGTATTGCCCAGGCAGGTCTTGAATTCCTGGCCTCAAGCAATCCTTCTGCCTTGGCCTCCCAAAGCACTGGGATTACAGGCATGAGCTACTTTGCTTAATTGTAAATTTAATTTAATTTAATTTAATATTTTATTTTTTCTCACCATGTCTTATGGTGTGGATTTAAATTTTTTAAATTTATTTTTCTCAAAATTTAATTTCTTAATGATGTTAGAGCAGATATTTATAGTGTCCTGTTATAATTATATAAATTAACACTTTGCTGAGATCTAAACATTTTTACACATTTAAACATTTATTAAGTTTTTATGTAAGTTGACTTTTTAAAAATTCATGTATTTTTCTGAAGTATAGGGAAGCAGACACATGGTGACATCTCTCAAGTTTGTGTGTCCGTTTCAGACCGCTCACCTTAGCTCCATTTAGTTCTTCACTTGGATGTCTAATAGATGTTTCACATTTAACATGTGTAAAACTGAACCCCTTGTCTGCACCCCAAAGTCTGCTTTATCCACAGTTCTCTGCATCTCAGTTGAGCTGCTTCCTTGCTGTTACTCAGGCATCGGCATAGCACTGTCTTTGACTCTCTCATACTGCATATAATCAAATAAGATTTTTTTTGTCTCTATTTTCAGAGTAGACCCAGAATCTGACCTCTCTTCATCATTCCCACTGTTGCTCCCCTTATTCAAACTCTCGTAATTTTTGCCTGGATTACTAATCCAAAACAATTACGAGTACCTGCCTCCTTCTTTGTGTCCTGTCCCCACTTCTCAATGTAGTACTCAGAGTGACCTTTTAACTGTAAGTCGAATAATGCCTCTCTTCTGCTCAAAACCTTCCAAGGGCTTTCACTGTCTTCGAGAGTAGTAAAAGCCAAAATCCCTAAAACAGCCTAATAGGACCCACATGATCTGCCTTCCTTATCTCATTTCTTACTCTTTTCTGCTGTCATTGCCTCTTTAGCTCTTAGGTCATGATAGGTGTACTTTCTTAGGGCCTTTCCTCTTGACATTCCGTCTACCTAGAAACCTCTGCTCCAAGATTAATTCATTCAGCAAACACCTTATGGAGCACCTATCATGTGCTAGGCCCTGTTTTAGGTGTTAATGATAACATAGAATGTTGAACTTTTCAGAGTAGAGGAAAATAGATGATAATAAATTTCAAACAAATAACTTTTAAAGTATAGTATGTTAGAAAGTCGTTAAGTGCTGTAGTGAAAAAGAAAACCTAGAGTAGCTTAAAAGGGTTTTGGAAGTAGTGGGGAATGGGCTGCAATTTTAAATTGAGTGGTCAGGGAAGCCCTTATTTGAAAGTAATATTTGAAGGCAGTAAGGAAGTTAATCATTCACATATCACAGCCAAAGAATGTTTGAAATATACAGAACAGTCTATGTGAAAGGCTTCAGGGAGGGAGCATTCCTGGCATGTTTTGAGAACAATAAGGAAAATGGTGTGTCTTAAAGCAGAGTAAACTATAGGGAGAATAAAGAGATTGAAATGAGGGGTAGATGATTAGGGCCTTTAGGTGATTGTAAGGACTTTGGCTTTTATTCTGAGTGAGACTGAGATTTTGAGCAGAACAGTGACGTGCTCTGACATTTGATTTAAAAGGTTCACTTGTCTGTATAGTGATAGACTGTGGTGGGAAGCAAAGGTGAAAGAAGGAAGACCATTTGGGAGATTATTGCAATCTAGCAGAGTAGGGGTGGAGTTGTACAAATCACATTAATTGTGATTAATAAAAATTTTTATTATATACTTCGTTTAATTATCAATGACATTACACTTCTTTATTTGAATGGATTGTTTAAGGAATGTGTATCATAAAACTATTTTACCCTTATTTCAAAATTTTAAATAAATTATTTATTTAGTAATACTTATTGAACTACTATCTGTGAGCCTTTGGGAATACAGTGGTGAAGAAAACAAAGTCCCTACCCTCATTGAGCATATATTCAAATAAGACAGACAATGAACAGACAAATAGCATGTAATAACAAATAGTCTAAAGAATAAAAACGGTGGCACAGTGGCTCACACCTGTAATTCCAACATGTTGGGAGGCCGAGGCGGACGGATCACCTGAGGTCAGGAGTTGGAGACCCGCCTGGCCAACATAGTGAAACCCCGTCTCTCATAAAAATACAAAAATTAGCTGGATCTGGTGGTGCGTGTGCCTGTGATCCCAGCTACTCCTGGAGGCTGAGGCAGGAAAATCGCTTGAACCTGGGAGGCGGTGGTTGCATTGAGCTGAGATTGTGACTCCATCTCAAAAAAAAAAAAAAAGTCAGCCAGTCATGGTGATGCATGCCTGTAATCCCAGCTACTTGGGAGGCTGAGGCATGAGAATGACTTAAACCCAGGAGGTGGAGGTTGCAGTGAGCCAAGATTGCACCACTGCACTCCAGCCTGGGTGACAGAGCGAGACTCCGTTTAAAAAAAAAAGATTTGGAAGTTAAGTTGTTCTTTTAAGCAGTGGTGATTAAAGTCTGATTTGGAAGTGAATTTGGGAGAAAATAGGAAGTAAGGAAATGGATTGCACAAATTATAACTCTTGAGGCACAAAGGATTGTAGAAAAACCTGGCAGTATCTAAAAGAGATTGTGAAGTTGAAGGTATGCACTTGAGTAGGTATGTTTTAGTTTATCATTTATACCCACAGTTTGAACTTAGAACAAAATCTAAATGGTTGTGGCTTAGCTTTGTGTAAAAGAGTCAAGTTTTTCTCATGTTATTGCTGTTGCAAGGGAAAAAAGTTATAGTTTACTTCTGAAAGAAAAGTGGACGATTCCAATAAAATGTTGACAAAACAGCCAACTGAAAATAGCTAGCAGAGAGAAATCTGTTACTACATTTTATATAATACATACTGGAGAGCTCAAGATTCCGTTTTATCAAGTTCCTACCTTTTAAAAATTAAATCATATTTCTCTTTTTTTTTTAATCCAGTGGGGATCGGCAGTATACTTGTGTTATAAAAAATCTGTGGCAAAGACGAACACTATATCTTACAAAGCTGGTAAGTGTTATTTTTCATGGTATACTTCATATATAAATGTATTACAGGGCCTGGAAAGGTTAAAGAAAAGAAAAAACCTGCCTAGGATGTGTTATCAGGACTGGAACTACAACTCGTATCTTTTGATTCTCATTTTTGTCTTCACTCATATGTTTATTGGATGCTTAATGGAAGGTTAATTAATTTTTTTTGAGATTGAGTTTTGCCATTGTTGCCCAAGCTGGAATGCAGTGACGCCATCTCGGGTCACTACAACCTCTGCCTCCTGGGTTCAAAGTTTTTGAATTAGCAGAAGTATGGGAAAATGTATTTATTTTCATTTTAAATTAATATTTCTTTAATACTTAGATTTAGTAAGAGCTGTAGCTCACATGAAATTGTTTCATAATGAAAAATACAATAAACCAATTTGGAGTTTTATAATGCATAGTCAAAATGTCCAATTTTCAGAGATCCCAAAATATCAAAGATAGTGATTTTATTTACAAGAGAACAGATTCAATCTTTTAAAAATTGCTTTCATACAGGGCATAGTAGCCTGTAGTTCTGGCTTTTTGGGAGGCCGAGACAGGAGGATTGCTTAAGACCAGAAGTTCACGGCCGGGCGCGGTGGCTCAAGCCTGTAATCCCAGCACTGTGGGAGGCCGAGGCGGGTGGATCACGAGGTCAAGAGATCGAGACCATCCTGGTCAACATGGTGAAACCCCGTCTCTACTAAAAATACAAAAAATTAGCTGGGCATGGTGGCGTGTGCCTGTAATCCCAGCGACTCAGGAGGCTGGGGCAGGAGAATTGCTTGAACCCGGGAGGCGGAGGTTGTGGTGAGCCGAGATCGCGCCATTGCACTCCAGCCTGGGTAACAAGAGCGAAACTCTGACTCAAAAAAAAAAAAAAAAAAAAAAAAAAAACACAAAAAAAAACAAAAAAAAAAAAAAAAAAAAAAAAAAGACCAGAAGTTCAAGGCCAGCCTGGGCAATATAGACTCTATCTTTACAAGTATATACATATGCATGTATATACATGTGTGTGTTTAGAGTTCTAGACTCAAGTTTCTCTGCTATGTTTTTCTTTGGAGACAGGGTCTCATTCAGTTGCTCAGGCTGGAGTACAGTGGCATGATTATAGCTCATTGCAACCTCAGATTCTTAGGCTCAGGGGATCCTCTTGCCTCAGTCTCCCTAGTACCTTGGTCTTCAGGTGCATCCCAGTACACCTGGCTAATTTTTAAAATTTTGTAGAGACATGGTCTTGCTTATGTGGCCCAGGTTGGTTTCGAATTCTTGTGCTCAAGCACTCCTCACACCTCAACCTCCCAAAATGATGGGATTACAGGTGTGAGCCACCGCCGTACGCAGCCTCTGTTTTTTTGGATCTACAATTGATTACTTTTTTTTTTTTTTTGAGACAAGGTCTTACTCTGTTGCCTAGGCTAGAGTGCAGTGGCGTGATCATAGCTTACTGCAACCTTGAACTACTGGGCTTGAGCAATCCTCACACATCAGCCTCCCAAGTAACAGACTACTGAGAGTGCATGGCGGCATGTGCTGGCATGCCCAGCTAATATATATATATTTTTTAAAGTAGAGATGGAGTCTTGCTATATTGCCAAGGGTGCTCTTGAACGCCTTGGCTCAAGTGATCCTTCCACTTCAGCCTCCAAAGTGCTGAGATTACAGGCATGAGCCACTGGACTGGCCTTCATTACTAGTTCTATACTTCCTTTATGACTTTATTATTACCTCATGACCTGAGAGTGTAGTACAGAGTTCACTACAGATCCTCATGGAACCTATTTGCTGGCTAGCACATAATTAAATAATTTTAGGACTGCCTTGGACTTTAGATTATCTACTTCATCTCATTTTATAGATGAGAAAACCATCTCTTATCTATAGTCCTGTAGTATATCATTTGTCCAAAGTCACAGAGATAGTAGTGGCAGAACCAACAACCACTTACATTCCCCCAGTTTATCCTTTTGTCTTTGTGGCTATGTCTAGTGACAGTTTCTACTTGACTTTAAGGGCTTTATGGCCAGGAAAGCTATTTTCTCTATCTAGTCCCACGAAATGAGGTACAAGGTTCTTCCTGGAATGTATTCAATGGAAGCTACATGGACCATTTTCCAGACTAGTTTACCTAATGTGAAATCATAGGCCACTTAAAACTCTATCTTCTGCAACAGCTGGGGCTGCAAATAAATAACTAAAATAAAATAAAACAAAACAACTCTTATCTTTGGCCGGGCGCGGTGGCTCACCCCTGTAATCCCAGCACTTTGGGAGGCCGAGGCAGGTGGATCATGAGGTCAGGAGATCATGACCATACTGGATAACACAGTGAAGCCCCGTCTCTACTAAAAACAAGACAAAACAAAAACGCTATCTTCATATAATGTGGTGTTATTTAGAAACTCAGCTTGAGTAGATACTATTCCTAAGACATTGTAAATATGTGACTCTCCTATTTTTATGAGTAATTTTCCTGTATTGATGCTAGAAGTTAACATATACTCCTATGGGATATGAATTTTAATGTGTAAAAGCCCCCTGAGGGAAAGTTACTGACAGCTGATGAAGTAGATAGATTAAAATAAACCATAAACTTAGTATGCTTTTTAAGGTAGTGTGAACACAAACTGAATTTTTAGGAGTATGTGCATTTCTATAAGATTACCTTTTTCTTGTTAGCTTTAACATAGCCTTTGTGGATGAAGCTTGATAAATATTAAGCAGTTAATAGTTATAATGTTTAAGGATTAAAATTTCTATGAATCCTACTGAAGCATTCAGTGTTATTTGATGAACATATATGTAATGCTTTGGCATTCCAAATGTATGAAATAATAAAGCATTTTATTATCATTGAAATAATAAACACCTAAATTCAAGAGATGATTACCTAATATTTATTATTGTTTTTATAGGTCTAATTTGTAGATATCCTCAAGAAGATTATGAGTCATTCTCACTACCAGAATCCGTTCCTCTATTTTGTTTACCAATGGGTGCAACCATTGAATGTTGGCCATCAAATAGCAAATACCCTCTCCCAGTATTTTCTACATTTGTTTTAACTGGAGCCTCAGCTGAAAAGGTATTATGTGTTTGACAAACTGTATCTGCAAGTTTCTTGTATATTTTCCAGTTTTTTATAATGCAAGGAATAGTATGGGAAAAACTGATTAAATTTAGTGCATTATGCATACTTTGCCACTTGCTTGAAATAACTGTATCTAGGGATGTAGGAAAAGAGAATTTTTATTCCGTCCCATACACGTAAATGCTTTATTGTGACTATGGTGAAAGACTTTTTTTCATCATTGAATGATGATGCTTCATTGGTTCATTTTCTGTGATAAAGAAGGTTTGAAAGTAACATTATTAAAGATGTAATACAATTTAGAATCATAGACATGATAGTTGGAAGGGACCTGGAAATTATCAAGTCTAACATTCTCATTTTATGGATAGGGAAATTGAGGTCCCGAGAAATTCAATGAATTGCCCAAAGTTGGAATTTGTATTTCCTTACCTAAATTCTCATCTCACTTTCTACCAAGTAATTATTTTCAATCATTTTCTTATACAGAATGTTGATACAATTGCTTCAACTGTTTATAAAGCAATTAATCAAAGCATCTTTTCTTTCAATAGTAAGACGACATTAAGAATAGCCCTATGGCCGGGTGCGGTGGCTCATGCCTGTAATCCCAGCACTTTGGGAGGCCGAGGCGGGTGGATCACAAGGTCAAGAGATCGAGACCATCCTGGTCAACATGGTGAAACCCCGTCTCTACTAAAAATACAAAAAATTAGCTGGGCATGGTGGTGCGTGCCTGTAGTCCCAGCTACTCAGGAGGCTGAGGCAGGAGAATTGCCTGAACCCAGGAGGCGGAGGTTGCGGTGAGCCGAGATCGCGCCATTGCACTCCAGCCTGGGTAACATGAGTGAAACTCCGTCTCAAACAAAAAAAAGAATAGCCCTATGTAGTTCTCACATATGTTAAGAAAGCGGGAGGAGTGTCTCTTCATTACTGTGTTCCTAATACCTGGCATCTCACCTGGCTCATAGCAAGCACTTATTGAATATTTAACTGATGATGTGATTTGGACACATGATACAAAGTGTATTTACTGGATATTTTACTTGTTTTGCAGATTTATGGTGCTGCTATTCAGTTTTATGAACCATACTCTGAGGAGAATCTCACAGAAAAACAGACACTTCTTTTGGGTTTAACATCAGCAGATGGGAAGTCTGATAGTTCCAAAACAATTCATACTAGTAAATGCATCTGTCTTCTTTCTCACTGGCCTTTTTTTGATGCATTCAGAAAGTTTCTGACTTTTCTATATCGTTATTCCATCTCTGGACCTCACGTCCTTCCAATTGAGAAGTAAGTTAAAAGTGTTATTGGTTCAACATTTGACAGATCTTTCCATTATGTGGCAAATTTGTATTGGCAACTGGGTAAATTTTATGTGGATGCTAGATTTCTCAAGAGTTACTTGAAAAAAGTAGTTTATTTCAGTCAGGTAATATTTCTCCATTGTATGTTTATAGTCTTGTTATTTTAAATAATTTTATCTCCAATGAGATGAAATTAATGTTTCATTTGTTTAGTGCTTTTGTGAAGTTTAGAGAACCTAATCTAGACAAATATTGAAAACTTTTTACTAATTTTTAAATTCTTATTTTACATATAATATTTCTTACTGGGGCTGAGTGCGATGGCCCACACCCATAATCTCAGCACTTCGGGAAGCTGAGGCAGGCAGATCACTTGAGTCCAGGAGTTTGAGACCAGCATGAGCAACATGGCATAACAGCATGTCTAAAAAGTACAAAAATTAATTGGACATGGCCCATGCCTATAGTCCCAGCTACCCTGGAGGCCAGGGCATGACAATCACGTGAACCTGGGAAGTGGAGGTTGCAGTGAGCTGCGATCACGCCACTGCACTCCAGCCTGGGTGACAGAGGGAGACCCAGTCTCAAAAAAGAAAGAAAAATTCCTTACTGTATTTACATATCATGAATGTGAAGGAGAAATTATTTTTTCTTTGACAATATACACAATAATGCAATTGCCCAATCTACTCATTTTAAAGATAATAAACCTATTACATGTTAATAAATGTCTTTTTTGAAAAAGAACTTTTCCAAAACTAAAAAAACTTTAATGAGAAGAATAGCATTGTTTTATATTTTTGCAAATGTCTAAAATATCTAGCTTAATTGAACATAGCTGGGCTCCAGTGTATGGTCCTGCATTTAATCTGTTGCAGTAGTTGTTTTGGTTGAAGTATATGGAGAAAGCCTGGCCTCCCACAGATAGGTAGGTTGAAAAGGGAGGGATTTTGGATAATATTTTTAGAAAGTTGTGGATATTCTTTTTTTGACACTGCACCAAGCTTGGCAAGTGCTGGTTCTTACATTTACAATGTGGAATCTGAAACTTTAGCAATGAACACATTAAAAACTATTGGTCTGGTTGGGCATGGTGGTTCACACCTGTAATCCCAGCACTTTGGGAGGCTGAGGCAGGCGGATCAGCTGAGGTCAGGAGTTCAAGACCAGCCTGAGCAACATGATGAAACCCCATCTCTAAAAAAAAAAGGGAAATACAAAAATTAGCCTGCCGTGGTTGCAGGCACCTGTAATTCCTCCTCTGGAGGCTGAGGCAGGGAGAATTGCTTGACTCCAGAAGTTGGAAGTTGCGGTGAGCCAAGATTATACCACTACTCTCCAGCCTGGGTGACAGAGCAAGACTCTATCTCCAAAAAAAAAAGATCTATTGGTCTGCTTGACTGTGTGGAACTTTTATTTGTGCACGATTTTGTAATATTGAGCATTAGTCATTTGAAAAATACTGATTTGCCAAATTAAGCGTATCTTCCAAATGTAGACACATTTTATTATTAATATTAAAAAATCACATTTGTTAATATCACCACCTATCTTAGAAAAGTTTTTGAGCATTAGGAAGCTGTCATGCTTATGGTGGCAGAATTCTAATTTCCACTTGAAAGTTTGTATTTAATTATTGGCAAATACTGCCAGTTATTTTTTTGGAAGCAACAGGCTCACTTTGTTCATTTTCATATAGAAAGTATCTGTTGAATAATACTCAACACTGGATAACCTTAGTTTGTCAGTCATCTTTCTTTTTTTTCCTTTCCTTTTTTTTTTTGAGGTGGAGTTTTGCACTTGCTGCCCAGGCTAGAGTGCGATGGTGCGATCTTGGCTCACTGTAACCTCTGTCTCCTGGGTTCAAGTGAGTCTCTTGCCTCAGCCTCATGAAGAGCTGGGATTACAGGTGTATGCCGCCACGCCTGGCTAATTTTGTATTTTTGGTAGAGATGAGGTTTGCCATATGGGTCAGGCTGGTCCTGAACTCCTAAACTCAGGTGAAATACCTGCCTCAGTCTCCCAAAGTGCTGGGATTATAGATGTGAACCACCATACCCGGCCTGTCAGTCATCTTTCAAACAAAAATATGCCCTGTGGGAAAAAACCAGCAAATTCACTCACAACTCAGTTGCACAAGTGCATTTCCAAAATGGACAACCATTGTACTTTTGTACACAACAGAAGTTCTTGATGTATACTATCCCTTTAATCATACAGAATTTTTTAGATACAGACTATAGCCAAAACTTAATAAAATTATTAATATTCACTGCTAATGTTGACACTCTTTTACTGTGAGTGTATAATAGTAAAGAATATAGCAACTACTACTACACATTGGTGCCACTGCCTTGATTCATACTAAGTCACCAGCAGCTTTGCCCTCAGTGCTCTTGTACTGTCAGTGCAAATGTCAACATCATGCGAAAAGCAAATGACATCATATCATCATTTTTTGTTGTTGTTGTTGTTTTCCTTTTTCTTTCTTTCTTTTTTTTTTTTAATAGAGACGGGATTTCACCACGTTGGCCAGGCTGGTCTTGAACTCCTGCTCTCCGGCGATCCGCCCGCCTCGGCCTCCCAAAGTACTGGGATTACAGGCATGAGCCCACCACGCCCGGCCTTTGTTTTTATTTTTCGACACAGAATCTGATTCTGTTGCCCAGAGTGGAGTACAGTGGTGTGATCTCAACTCACTGCAACCTCTGCCTTTTGGGCTCAAGTGATTCTCATGCCTCAGCCTCCTGAGCAGCTTGGATTACAGGCATTTGCCACCATGCTCAGCTGATTTTTGTATTTTTGGTAGAGACAGGGTTTTACCATGTTGGCTAGGCTGGTCTCAAACTCCTGACCTCAAGCGATCTGCCCAGATCGGCCTCCCAAAATGCCAAGATTACAAGTGTGAGCCACTGGGCCTTGCATGTTTTTGGTTTTTGTTGTTTTTTATTTTTCTTTTTGAGACAGAGTCTCGCTCTGTTGCCGAGGCTGGAGTGCAGTGGCGCGATATCAACTCACGGCAACCTCCTCCTCCTGGGCTCAAGTAGTTCTCTGCCTCAGCGTCCTGAGTAGCTGGGACTACCGGTGCCTGCCACCACGCCCAACTAAATTTTGTGTTTTCAGTAGAGACAAGGTTTCACTATCTTGGCCAGGTTGGTCTTGAACTCCTGACCTCATGATCCACCCGCCTCAGCCTCCCAAAGTGCTGGGATTACAGGCCTGAGCTCCCACACCCGAACTGTTTTTGTTTTTGAAGCAGTGTCTTACTCTTGCCTAGGCTGGAGTGCAGTGGCATGATCATGGCTCACTGCAGGCTGGACCTTCTAGGCTCAAGCCATCCTCTCACCTCAGCCCCTCCAAGTAGCTGGGAGTACAGGCACATGCCACCATGCCCAGCTAATTTTTGTATTTTTTTGTAGAGACGGGTTTCACCATGTTGCTTAGGCTGGTCTGGAACACTTGGGCTCAATCAGTTCACCTGCCTCAGCCTCCCAAAGTGCTGGGATTACTGTACTTGGTCGACATCATATTATTATTATTATTATAAAAATAGTTTTGACCTTGCAGATCTTCCCTGAATGGGTCTTGAAGATCTTTAGGGGTTTGTGAATCCTGCTTCATTTTCTGCTGTTCTAACTACTTCATAATTCAAGCAGATGTATGTGCTGTGGTAGTCATCCCCTGCTTAACATTTGTTTAGATTATGAATACTTTAATGGTAGGCACTGGTGGCTTTATGCCTTTTTTACATTTCCTATCATGTCTTTTTACATAGTAAACAGTCAGAACATGTTTGCAAATTAATAAATTTATAGTGTTGTGTATCTAATTGGCATTTTCTCAGTTCTGAAACCAAGATGATTTTGAAATAATGTTTTTTAAAAAAATACAAACATATTCAGACTGGAACAAAAATTAAAAAAAAAAATCAGAAATAAAATAGCTTATTCCCGCCACCCCACTGGAAAGATTTTTCACTATGATTGCCTTTCTTCTATTCCATAGTGTTCAAAACAAAACCCATAAATCTAGCTTTTTATCCATCTTATTCTGGGAGAAAACTTACAAAATCAGTGATAGAAATTTTAATGTATTATTAATAGAAAATATACTCTTTATCTTTTAGAAGCTATTAAACTGTTTCATTATTTCTGGAGCATTTATTAAGTTATTTCATTATTTCTGGAGGATTTATTAATTTATTATTTGTTCATTATTTATTCATTATTTAAGTGTTCGTTGTATATAAATTGTTTGTTGTATATAAATTTACTCATTATTCAAGTGTTTGTTGTATATAAAATATGAGCAATTGACTAAAAAGCATATAATAAATATAAGAATTTACTTTTTGGGTAATTTCCCAATCACTGATACCTCATATATTATCTACTTAGTCAGAGGTAAAAGTTAAACAGACTTTTAAGACAGTGATAACAAATATTGTTGACTGTGAATACCTATTAATGTGAAAAGTCACTGGGTTTAGACAGAAGCAACTTTAATGGGGTGAATGATTTTTTTTTAATTTTTTTTTTTTTGGGGGGTGAATGATTTTTGGTCGTTCACTTGTTTTCGTAGTGTTAGAGATTTCAGAATACTGTAATCCCTCAGGACTTTTGACTCAACTTGGACTTGTGATAACATGTCGACCTTTACAGCATATGGTGTTCACTTTGGAATCACTTACACTTTTGTTTGTTTGTTTTCAAGGCATATTTCTCATTTTATGCATAAAGTTCCTTTTCCATCTCCTCAGAGACCACGGATTTTAGTTCAGGTAAGGCTTTTTTGTTTTTGATTTGGGGGACCTATGAGTTTTTATTGGCTCTGTCAAAATGTAACATAAGAATAACAGTTTTGATTGAGGAAAAAAACCTAATGAGATTTAGAGAGGACCAGATACTATTCTCTGTTGTAGTTTGGGGCCTTTATATTTTATTAACTCCTTCTAGACATCTGTGTTTCTTAGAGAAAGGGGTTCAAGAATGAAAGAAGTAGGTTGAAGTAGACATTTTGAATACACAGAAAGGAACTGTTTTCCCCTAAATTTGTTGTAGGTATTTCAAAGTTTGTGCCTTTGGCAATTATTTAATAAGTTAAATGTGTTAGAATAGATATACGGAAAAGTTGTATGTGCATAAATTTGAAAATGTAGATAAGAGTAATTATATTATTATATTGATACAGATAAAATATCTAAAAAATATTATTTTGAGCTTTAAATTCAGTCTGAATATCCACATGTCATTTCTTATTTCCTGGTATTTATAAGAAAATACATAGCACACTTTTATGTTTAGATACACACAAAATATTATTTTACAGTGGAAGTTAGCAAAGTTTTTTGGTTATTGGTCCCACACTAGTATTTTAGTCTTTATAGGTCATCTGCTCTCTATCACAACTATTCAGCTCTGCTGTTATAGCACAAGAGCAGCTAGGTAATATGTAAAGAATGAGCATGCTATATTTCAGTAAAACTTTATTTATAAAAACAGGCAGTCTATGGATTTGTCATGTAGGCTATAGGTTTGTTGACCCTGGTATTATGATTTTAAATGAATAATTTAGTCTTTCAATGTGAATTTGTTAAAATGGCATCGGGAAACCATTGAGGACAGAAGAAAAGAGGATACACAGTAAGAAGAGTTAGTAGTTGGAAGGGTCAGGACATGTTTTTCAAGAACTTAGTGACTGATATAAATTGTTCTGATACTGGTAAATGAATATAGTGAAACTTCATGGGCATAATCATTATTCTATATATTTTTAACAAAGTATGTTTTAAAATTCGTCTTTATGTTTCAAATTCTTTATTTTAAATCTTCTTCCAGTTATCACCACATGATAATCTGATTCTCAGTCAGCCTGTGTCTTCACCTCTTCCACTAAGGCAAGTAAAACCTCTTTTCTATTTATTTTTCCCTCAGTCTAACATAACATCGAAATATTTTCTTTTTCCTAGCTAAAACTTCAAATTTTGATGGAAATATTTCTCATTTAACTATTTCTTCTCTAAATTCCTTTTACTTAATTTTTGGGTTGTAGTTATTGAAGTGTTTTATAATAGTGTTTTACATTTTTTATGTCTGTTATTACCAAGTACGTACTGTTGTGTGTGTGTATATATCTATATGTGTAGATTATGAGAACAATTGTTTTTAGCTTTAATTGACCTCTGAAGAATATTCAAATGTAATTAACTTTTTTCTTTTTTAAATGCATTTAATTTTAGACTTAACCCAAAAGAAAAAATGGTTCTAATTATTAAACTGTTAGACAATGTATTTTATTACCTTAAAAGTTCGGAGAAATTATGAAGTATGTTTTCTCTATAGTATCCTTTCTTGAAATTTGATTAGCTGTGTAGTTTTTTCATTGGAGAAATGGTTACAATCTAATTAAGTTATGTAGCAGATACCTAAGGGAGACCAGCCGCCATCTTTGACATTAATTCTGTAAGAATTGCAGATTATTTCATCACTAGCTGTCAGCCCAGAGTGACCAGTGTTTTCCTAACTTCGTTTGAGCTGAAAATAAACTAGAAACATTGACTGAGACTATGTACGTCACTCCAAATTACGTAAAGGACTTTTTTTTAGGTAACAGCTTTATTGAGAGATGTTCACATATCATATAATTAATCCAATTAAAGTGTATTATTTGATAGTTGTATTCACAGAGTTCTGCAGCTGTCACTGTAATAAATTTCAGAACATTTTTGTCACCCTAAAAAGAAACTCTTCACCCTTCGGCAGTTAACCTCCTTAATTCCTCCCATCCCTAACACACACATACCCCTCTCCAGGCCTAGGCAACCACTAATATACATTCTGTCTTTGTAATCTGTCTTTACTGGACATTTTATATAAATGGAATCATACAATATGTAGTCTGGCTTCTTTGACTTAGATTAATGTTTCAAAAATCTATTCATGTTACATCATGTATCAGTACTGCTTTTTATTGCCAAATAATATTTTATTGTATGGATATACCTTGCATTTATCTGCTTATCAGTTGATAGACATTTGGGATAGTTCCACATTTTCGCTACTGTGAACATTCCCAAATTTTTTTGTGGACATATGTTTTCATTTTACCAGGAGGCTTTTGTTATTAGTTTTGCTTTATTTAAAAAAAAAAATTAATCCAGTGAAACAAGTTGTTTAGCCTTATATAAACAAAATATTCGCTGGCTTACTGAACTATTTACTTTGTCAGTTCAGTATTTTGTTACTATATAGAAGGCCTAAGTTTGTTGTTTTCATTATTAACTTGCTTTGCATGTGTATCTCATCATTTTAAGCCTCTTGATTTTCTATTACTATTATCATTACAATAGTAAAGATTATCTAGTCATAAATCTAAGTTTTAATGTGTATTTACCTTAACGGAAGTGGGCCTGTAAGTCATACGGTTTTTCTGATAATCACAGTGAAAGATAGGCCATGTTCAAAAAACTTCCATTTAAGGATTTACCTTTATACCATCCCTTTTATAAATTGCATTCTTTATTTGGACATTATCTACTTGACAGATCTTTTTCTATGAAATGAAGCAGATGACTTTTCATTTTCCTTATTGAATACAATGCAAAAGAATGATTTTGGAATCTCCTAAAACTGCATTGTTTTCATAATGTGTTTGTGATATAGTGTTTTCCCTGCATCATAGCAGTAATCATGTTTAACAGTGAATGTATAATACCAATCATACCCTAATCAACATATATAATACAAATCAACTACTTTTGTCTATTGTTTTAGATAACGAAGTGTTTGGATCATTATTCTTTAATTATATGTTTTTGTTCGGATTGACAGTGGTGGCAAGTTTTCAACACTACTCCAGAATTTAGGCCCTGAAAATGCTGTGACACTGCTGGTGTTTGCAGTAACAGAACATAAAATTCTCATCCATTCCCTACGGCCGTCCGTGCTTACTAGTGTGACAGAAGCCTTAGTGTCTGTGAGTATCGGTTTCTTACTGGCAGTCAATTTAGTTTAAACTTAGTTTATATAATTTAAAGCTATTTTAATTCTTAAGTAAAATTCACAGAGTGATGAATTTGCGTTTTCTGAAAGCAATTTTGATTTCCTGACCATTAACAATAGTTATAATTATTTAATTCATTATCAGGCATTAGGCTTTAGGTAATAATTTTTTGTGTGTGCTGACAAATTATGCTTCTGTGTCAAAAAGCTAAATACTCTCCTATCTTTGTTTATCCAAGATGATTTTCCCTTTCCACTGGCCATGCCCATATGTTCCTCTCTGCCCACTGGCTTTAGCAGATGTCTTGAGTGCACCATGTCCATTCATAGTAGGGATTGATTCAAGATACTTTGACCTCTATGATCCTCCACCAGATGTCAGTTGTGTTGATGTAGATACCAACACTATTTCTCAGTAAGTACATTTTAGTGATACTACACCTATATTTTACAACGTTGTAGCATATGTAACTATATATTTTATGATAGGTAGGATTCTTTTAAGACATATTGTTTTCTTTGTATGTGGGGTAATTAACCATCTTTGAATCAGACCTTATTATGCTTCAATGGAATACATTTAGAGTATTAAAGCAGGTTTTATTAGAAACACTGTACCTTTTATACTCAGGCTTTCAATATTTAAGAAACATTTTCATGTTATTCTTGCTTAGAAATGTAGCCAGGCCGTGTGAGGTGGCTCACGCCTGTAACCCCAGCACTTTGGGAGGCCGAGGTGGGCGGATCACAAGATCAGGAGTTCAAGACCAGCCTGGCCAACATGGTGAAACCCCATCTCTACTAAAAATAAAAAAAATTAGCCAGGCATGGTGGGCACCTGTAATCCCAGCTACTCCAGAGGCTGAGGCAGGAGAATCTCTTGAACCTGGGAGGTGGAGGTTGCAGTGAGCTGAGATCACGTCATTGCATTCCAGCCCAGTTGACAGTGTGACTCCATCTCAAAAAAAAAAAATGTTAGCCAAAGGGAAATTGAGATTATAAATAGAAAAAGTTTATTTCCCTTTAGTGATATGAGTATAGGTGAAATCACGAATTGAATTAAAACACTATTGTTTAATATTTCAGTCCTATTCCCAGTGTTTTATAATACTATTAGAATACTTAAATATAGGCCGGGCATGGTAGCCAACACCTGTAATCACAGCACTTTGGGAGGCCCGCCAACATGGTGAAATCCCATCTCTCCTAAAAATACAAAAATTAGCTGGATGTGACGATGGGCACCTGTAATCTTAGCTACTTGGGAGGGTGAGGCAGGAGAATCACATGAACCCTAGAGGCAGAGTTTGCAGTGAGCTGAGATCACACCACTGCACTCCAGCCTGGGCAACAGAAGGAGATTCCATCTCAAAAAAAAAAAAAAATGTTGATCTTATCCAAAAAATACCTTCACAGAAGAAACATCCAGGATGACTTTGGCCAAATATCTGGGTGCCCCAGAGTCCANAAAAAAGATACTTAAACATCACAGAAAAATAAATGCTTTAAAATTTTAAAATAACTTTTAAATTATACATAATTTCATTATCTTTACACCCTAGGGATGCAAGGATTTTATGTTTTCATCTCTTTGCATTGAAATAATATGTAAGTCATAGCTATCAGAACTATTTTTAAAGTCTTTTTATAATTCTGTATTGTTTTGTGTCTCTTACTTTAAATTTAATCATAATTAATCATCTATTGAGGGAAGAGGAAATTGATGCACTGTCTACATTGCACCCACAGGACATGCTTATAACTATGATTTTGTCTAATAAAGCCCAAAAGCTGGTACAGCTTTTACACTAAAATATGTAAATGTGAAATAGATTTTTCTCCGTTTTTTTTTTTTTTTTTTTTTTTTTTTAAAGAGACAGGGTCTCACTCTGTCTCCCAGGCTGGAGTGCAGTAGCATGATCATACCTGACTGCCAAATTTCTGGGATCAAGCAATCCTGCCTTAGCCTCCCAAGTAGCTGGGACTACAGGTGTGTACCACCATGCCTGGCTTATCTTTTCCAATTTTTTTTATAGAGAAGGGGTCTTGCAGTGTTGCCCCAGCTGGTCTGGAACTTCCGACCTCATTTGGTCCTCCTCCCTTGGCCTCTCAAAGCGTTGGGATTACAGATAGTCATTCTTTGTCAGCTTAAGCTTTCTTATCCCACTCTTTTTCTTTTCTTTGTTTACTTTTTAAAGTGATATTTGCCCTTTTTTGTTCAGTGGGAAGTTTAGAGAATATAAAAAGGTTCACCAAGTTCCACTATACACCTGTGCTGTGTTATTCTGTAGTGGTTAGAATATGAGTGATATACTTTTCTTCTCTTTTTCTATACATTTTTCAAGTTTTCTAAAATGAATATTCTTTGCTTTTGAAATTAAAAAAATGATTCAGTAAATAAAAAGTAGAGTCAGCCGGGCACAGGGCCTCTCGCCTGTAATCCTAACAGTTTGACAGGGAGAGAACAGGATGAATCCTTAAAATGTGGAGTTCAAGTCAAGCTTGGGCAACAAAGCAAGACCTCATCTCTACAAAATAAAAATTAGCATCCTGTAGGGGTCTGCACCTGTAGCCTCAGCTGTTTGGGAGGGTGAGGTGGGAGTACCACTTGAGTCTGGGAGTTAAGCCTGAAGTGAGCCATGATCATGCCACTGCACTCCACCCTGGGTGGCAGACTAAGATGTTGTCTCTTAAAAAAAAATGTGGAGTCATCAAAGCTATCTTTAAATCCAACAGTATTGTAATAGCTATAATAAAGTAGATTATAGGAGCCTGTCCCAGAAACAAAGATACAATAGTTCCTCCCTTATCCACAGTTTGGCTTTGCATGGTTTCAGTTGTCTGTGGCCAACTGCAGTCTGAAAGTAAGTGAGTATAGTACAATAACTTATTTTGAGAGGGAAAGCCCACATTCACATAATGTTTATTAAAGTATGTTGTTATGATTCTATTTTATTATAAATTATTGTTATTAATCCCTTACTGTGCCTAATTTATAAATTGAACTTTATCATAGGCATATATGCTTGGGAAAAAACATCGTAAATATGGGGTTCGAACTGTCTGTGATTTCAGGCATCCACTGGGAGTCTTGGAATCTATGCCCTGCAGATAAGGGGGGAACTGCTTTGTCATTTTTTAATAGATACCCTCTTTAGTAGTTACATAAGTATTTCACAATGTTATACTTTATTCAAGTAATTTAATATTATATTTCTTTTTTGAAAGAAACAAAAATGATCCTTACTTATACCCCTAGGAAACCAAGAAACTTATTTAAATATACCAGAGTATTTTGATAAGTTCTGTGGATCATGAGTTTATTGAAAGTTTGTGTAGTGCTTTTTCTTATAGCATATAAGAAAAAACCTTAGTAGTAGGATTTTTCTAATATTTAGGTGTCTAAGCACACTTAAATGGGGATTAAGAGGAAAGATCTCCACATTAAGCTTTGTGGTGGTTAGCAAGATTCCAAAGCAACTGGAATTTACTCATTATAAATATAAATTTTTGAGCTATATTTAATACAAGGTTCTACCCTCATACAAATTAATTTTTAAATATTTAGCATTCCAATTTCCTCCTGTATGATTTTTCTCTTGTTAATTAGAATATTTTGTATGTTTTTCATTTCTCATTCAACGTTTTATCTTTTGCCATTTTTATATATAACAGATACATACCTTCCCCCTCCAAAAGACCATGTAACAAATGTATTTCTGTTGTTATTTGATCTTAGAACTGGTGACAAGAAAAATGTAGCCTGGAAGATACTTCCAAAGAAGCCATGTAAAAATCTGATGAACACACTGAATAATTTGCACCAGCAATTGGCAAAATGTAAGTGGATAACTTAATTAAAGGGTGTAATTTAATCTGAAAAAAGGACTCCAATTACTTTGCTTATAAAAGAATAATGTTTTATAATTACTTATAAAAGAATAATGTTTATTTTATCTAGCAGAAAGTGGTTTCACAATTTTAAAGGCAGATGATTATTAAAGCAAAATTTGTTAGAAGTTGAATGAGAGATTTATAAAATACATATATCTACCAAACTTTTATAGAACCATATTTGAATAATAAAATACAAAAGGATGTTAAGGTGGTTAATTTTACCATTACTGAAATACCATGGAAAAAATGCAAGTTTCCACCTATATATTGTTTTTTTTTCTTTTGAGACAAGGTCTTGCTTTGTCACCCAGGTTGCAGTGCAACGGCACAAACATGGCCCACTGCAGCCTTGACCTCTTGGGCTCAAGTAGTCTTGCCACTTCAGCCTCCTGAGTAGCTGGGACTACAGACACAATGAGGCACTGCACCTGGCTAATTTTTCAATTCGTTGTAGAGACCGGGTCTTGTTATGTTGTCCTGGGCTAAAGCAGTCCCTTTTCAATGAAGTGCTGGGATTACAGGCGTGACCCACCGTGCTTGGCATATTTTCTTCATACATAGAATAGAGAATTAGTTTTGAAAATCTAAGACAAATGGTATAAACTGCATTAGAAAATGCTGATGATTTCAGCGGGGTAAGAGCCAAGTCACGTGTTTTTCACCTTCAGTGGATCTTAATGCTGTGTTTACTTTAAAAAATTTTTAATTTTGGGGGATGCTTATCTTAAATAGTATGAAAATAGAAGTTTGCAAATAGCATTAAGAAAGTAATCAAAATGAAAATTGATTAGGATATGGAATATTTCTATTTAAAAAGTTTATATAAGAATATATCTTGACTTAACCAGAATTACTGATAAGAAGAATTAATCTTTCATTTCTTTGTCTAATCTTCTTGGTATTATACAGATGACCCATTCAGAATCTATAACTTAATACTCACTATACGAAGTATGGTCAATAGTATTTGAGGTTCACATTTATGTATCGGGTACAATAGAAACACAGGAGGTAGCCTACACCCTTGAGGGTTCATCATAATGTATAGTGTAGTTGGGAATAGAGATGGATAAAAACAATATTTACAAAGTAACACTTAATAACAAGTAGATAATTCCAAAGAAGCTAGTAAGTACTGGGATATTATGCAAATGACATCAAATATAACAAGATTTTGCCTTATGGAACAAATAAATCATGCATGTAATACTATTTGTTACCTAGTTAATTGCTTTCTAAAAGTGTTTGAGCTTCTTTTGAACAGCTGAGAAGCCCAACAGCTATTGTAGCAATATTTAAATATTATTAACATCAGCTGGGCAGGATGGCTCAGGCCTGTAATCCCAGTACTTTGGGAAGCTGAGGCAGGCAGATCGCTTGAGTCCAGCAGTTTGAGACCATCCTGGGCAACGTGATGAAACCTTGTCTCTAAGAAAAGTACAAAAATTAGCTAGGCATGGTGGCAACGCACCTACTTGGGTGGCTGAGGTGGGAGGATCACTTGAGTCCTGGAGGTCAAGGCTGTAGTGAGCCATGATCGCACTACTGTGTTCCAGCCTGGGTGACAGAGCAAGACCCTAACTCAAATTAATTATTTATTAATAATGAAATAGCTCATTCAGCTTTTGTGAAAGGCAGAATCTCAAAGGTTCAAACTATAGACATTTAAGTAATACTGATAATTAAGGATTGTAGAACATTTTATAGCTTCAGAGCACTTTCACATACATTCTTTTATGTTACAACTATGAGAATGAGTTTGAAGGAAGCACATACTTATAGTAGCTTGTCACAGATCATACAGTTAGCAAAGATGAAGCTGGAATTAAAACCTAGGCTTTCTTAGCTGGGCTCAGTGGCTCACACATGTAATCCCAGCACTTTGGGAGGCTGAAGCAGGCGGATCACTTGAGGTCAGGAGTTTGAGACTAGCCTGGCCAACGTAGTGAACTCCCATCTCTACTAAAAATACAAAAATTAGCCAGACATGGTGGCATGTGTTTGTTGTCCCAGCTACTTGGGAAGCTGTGGCTGGAAAATTGCTTGAACCTGGGAGGTGGAGGTTGCAATGAGCCAAGATCACGCCACTGCACTCCAGCCTGGGCAACAGAGCAAGACTCCATCTAAAAAAACAAAACAAAACAAAAAAACCCCCCAAAAACCCTAGGCTTTCTAGATCCAGTGCTTACATTCTTCCAGTATTTTCACTTTTTCAGACAGTAAGTACTCCTCCAAAAACTCTCGAAGATGATTAATTGTTCCTTATATTTTAAAATTTTGAAGTAATAACAAACTTTTTTTCCTGACCCTTTGAGATTTGATGCTTCATGACATTTGAATAGCCTACAATGTATTTCCTACCAAGTACATTCTCTGACATCACTACAATGTAACCATGAAAATCAGGAAATTAACATTGAGCTTTGCTGCCATTCTAATCCTCAGACCAACGACATTCAAGTTTTGCCAGTTATCATAATAATGTTCTTTATAACAAAACGGTCCAGTTCCAAATCAGGTGTTATATGCAGTTTCAAGTCCCTTTATTTGCTTTGACTCCTAAACAGTTCCCCAGATTTTCTGCCAGCTTTGCAGATTATACCTACCATTGTAGAATTGTCCATGGTGTGGGGTTTGTCTGAGCATTCTCATGATAAATTCAGGCCACCCATCTTCTTTTTTTTTTTGAGACAGGGTCTCTCACTGTGTCACCCATGCTGGAGTGCAGTGGCACGATCACAGTTTATGGCAGCCACGAGCTCCCGGGCTCAAGTGATCCTCCCACACAGCCTCCTGAGAAGCTAGGACTACAGTCACAAGCCACCACACCCAGCTAATTAAAAAAATTTTTTTTGTAGAGATGGGATTTCACTGTATTGCCAGGCTGGTCTTGAACTTCTGGGCTCAAGTGGTCCTCCCACTTCAGCCTCCTAAAGTGCTAGTATTATAGATGTGAGCTGCTGCACCTGGCCCAGGTCACACGTCTTTGACAGGAATATCACTGAAGTGACGCGTGTCTCTCTCACTGCATCCTTATATCAGTTTGCACACTATTTTGCTTTGTCCCACTATTGATGAAGATACTCACTTTGATCACTTGATTAAGGTGGTGTCTACTAGACCTCTATAAAATTGCTCTTTTACTATCTAATGGTTTTAGCATTGAAGTATCCAGGAAGAAGAATTGTTTTTTATATTTTAATCCTTGTGGGTTCTTCCAATAGGTACTTATATTTAAAAATAAAAAAGGAAAGAAAGACTGTTGCATTTGCCTTGTGCCCAGTTTGCACAAAGTAAATAGTCCTTCCCTTTTTTTTTCAGTTTGTTTTCGATAAGTAAGACACAGACATGAATAAATACAAGAGGGAATGTCACTGCTGCTTTGAAAAAGCCATGTAGATGTGTAATATATATATATTTTCATATGGAGAGTGAGAGCAAGTATATGCACAATAACATGCAAAGCGGCTGGGCACGGAGCCTCACGCCTATAATCCCAGCACTTTACAAGGCCCAGGTGGGCGGATCACCTGAAGTCAGGAGTTGGAAACCAGCCTCACCAACATGGTGAAACCACGTCTCTACTAAAAACACAAAAATTAGCTGGGCGTAGTGATGGGTGGCTTTAATCCCAGCTACTTGGGAGGCTGAGGCAGGAGAATCTCTCAAGCCTGGGAGGCGGAGGCTGCAGTGAGCTGAGATTGTGCCACTGCACTCCATCCAGCCTGGGTGATGGAGTGAGACTCTCTCAAAAAACAAGCAAACCCAAAAACCAAACAAACAAAACATGCAAAGCTTTTGAGGGAAAAGAGAGCAATTTTTGAAATATTTTCATATGTATAATCTTCAAGATGGTGAGAGAACAATGGAGATAATTCTGGATGAAGATTTGAAAAGTCTGTTTATATAAGTTCTTATTATTATTCTCTTTTCTGTGTCTTGTCGTTTCCCCTCTAAGGGTGTGTGTGAAATGGTAGTGGTATGGGTGGTATAGATGACTTGGCTGTTGATTCTTTCTAGTGCAAATACTCTGAGCCTACGAATGATATGTATTCCGACATGTATTTATGTTGGACAGCTTTCTGATATTCTGTTGCTTTCTAGGCTGTAATCGTTATTTATTATATATAGTTATTTTAGAACACGAGCTTTAAAAAACATTTTTGTAGAGACAGAATCTCTCTATGTTGCCCAGGCTAGTCTTGAACTCCTAGCCTCAAGTGACCCTCTTGCCTTGGTCTGGGATGACAGGCATGAGCTACATGGCCAGGCTGAACCTTTTCTTCCTGGTGGCAGTGAGATAAACGGGTAGCGCTGTAAATTTGGGTAAAGTCTACTCAGCAGAGCCTACAAAATGCTATGGCAAGTTTTGCTAAGGTTTATATGTGATTAAGTTTTATAAACAAAGAGTTGAGGTGGCTTGGGTCCTTTTCAAAACACAACAAAATTACGTTGATACCATCGTGAGTGTTAGTTTTGTGATTTTGGAGAAAACACTAATACTGTATGTCTTCACAGTGCAGCAGAGACCAAGAGATGATGGACTAATGGATTTAGCAATGAATGACTATGATTTTAATTCTGGAAAGAGGTTGCACATGATAGATTTGGAAATCCAAGAGGCATTTTTGTTTTTCATGGCCTCTATTTTAAAAGGTTATAGATCATACTTAAGGCCAATAACACAAGCCCCATCTGAGACAGCCACAGATGCAGCCTCTCTTTTTGCCTTACAAGGTGAGTGACTGCATAGTTTTAAAGTTTTCATGTCATTGAGCTTAACTTTGTGATGATTCAATTGCTCTCTGTGCTAATAGCTCATATTTATGAGAATACATACCTATTTTGAGGAGAATGTGAATACCAGCTTTGTTGGTTACCCATTTCCATAGGACTAGTTATTTTTCAGGCATATTAGATATAATGTTATACCCGAGTGAGTTAGAAGGAAGGCACCACACTCTGAGATCTAATTGTGAGTCCTTTATTGCTGGCAACTGAGAGTCAGCTCACGCTCAAAATCTCTCAGCCATGAAGAAGGGGTTAGATTTCCTTTTATATGTTGCTCAGGGTAAGGGGGCAAAGCGGAATTTTACAGAAACAGAATAAGCAGGTTAGGGGAGGAGGCTCCCATGATTGTTGATTAACTAAGGAGGGTATACACAAGCAGTTCTCATGATTGCTGGTTATCAAGGGGGGCATTTGGTACTTTACATACAGTCAGTCAAAGGGGTATTCACAATAACAAGTGGGCTTGTCAAGCAGGATATAGTTACAACAGTTTTATGTTTCTATAGTTCTAAGAACACGTGGTCCAGCACAGTGTGACCCAGGTATGCACTTAGGGGGGAAATGGTGGAGGGGGGAGCCAAGATGGTGTCAGTTAGGCTCACTTCTAAGATGGAGTTAGTTTGGTTCACCTCAAAAATCCCATTAGCAAATATACAGAAGAAAAATATAGAGCCTCCCAAGCATACACCAGCTGTACTTCGTTTTGTCACTTGTGTTGAGATACTGATACTTTCAGCTTTCAGAGCAGCAGGCGGTGTTGGGGATACAGAGGAACCTCTGGAATGGTCACCTCCAGGCTTGAATAACCTCATTTATTTTATTTCAGTATACTTCACAAGTATTTTCAGATATTGTATACTGTACAAATATTTACAAATATTTCCTGTCTGTGCCATGAAGTAAAAAGAGTTGGGAAGTTCTGGAGTGCAACTGGTTTTATAATACGTATTTACTTTTGAGGTGAGCCAAACTAACTCCATCTTAGAAGTGGGCCTGATTGACTCCATCTTGGCTCCCCCCTCCACCATTTCCCCCCTGAGTGCATACCTGGGTCACACTGTGCTGGGTCACGTGTTCTTAGAACTATAGAAACATAAAACTGTTGTAACTATATCCTGCTTGACAAGCCCACTTGCTATTGTGAATACCCCCTTGACTGCATGTAAAGTACCAAATGCCCCCCTTGATAACCAGCAATCATGCGAACTGCTTGTGTATACCCTCCTTAGTTAATCAACAATCATGGAAGCCTCCTGCCTCCTAGTTACCAGCCTCCTCCCCTAACCTGCTTATTCTGCTTCTGTAAAATTCCGCTTTGCCCCCTTACCCTGAGTAACATATAAAAGGAAATCCAACCCCTTCCTCAGGGCCGAGAGATTTTGAGCATGCGCGGACTCTCGGTTGCCGGCAATAAGACTCACAATTAGATCTCAGAGTGTGGTGCTTTCCTTCTAGCTCGCTCGGGTATAACACTTCTTTTGTAGTATTTAACATTTGAAAGAGAAATTCATTTAATAAGTATATGTTAAGTACAGTACCTCCGAATGCTGGGCATTGGGTATATAGCGGTATGCAGAAGAGACATGGCCAGCAAAAGAGAAAAAGACGAGAGACATGGTTATTTCTCTCAAGAGCTTAGAGTCAGGAGACTAGGCAGTTAGAAATAATGAGTGAACAACTCCAGCTCACAGCCGTATATCACAGAAGGCTTTTCTGAAGAAGTGACATCTGATCCATTATCTGAAAGATGAGTAGAAGTTATCCAGAAAAAGGCAAAGTAGGAGAGTGTTGTAGGCAGAGAGAACAGTTTACACAGTCCTTGAGACTGGAAGGAGCTTGAATTCCTGGGCCTGAAAGAAGGCCCAACTGCAGTCTAACTGAGCATAATTAGTAAGGTGAAATCAGGAAATAAACTTTTTATCTGTTTTCAATAAGTTAGACACAAACATGAATGAATAAAAGAGGGGATGTTACTGCTGCTTTGAAAAAGCTGTGTGTGTGTGTGTGTGTGTGTGTGTGTGTGTGTGTTTGTGTGTGTGTTTATTATATATATATGGAGAGAATGAGAGCAAATATATGCGCAGAATATGCAAAGCTTTTGAGAGGAAAGAGAGCAATTATCAAATGTACTACTTTATCATCTTCAAGATGGTGAGAGAACAGTGGAGACAATTCTGGATGAAGATTTGAGAGATCTGGGTTTATGTTCCTTTCTTGTTATTCTCCTGTTTCTTTGTCAGGTCATTTCACCTCTCAGAGCATGTGCAGAATGGTAGTGGTGTGGGAGTATAGATGACGTGGTTGTTCAGATTGTTTCTAGTGCAAATATTCTGTGAACCTATGAATATTATGTATTCTGACATTATATATTTATGTTGAACAGCTTTCTTAAGAAGCCGGGATCGGTCACATCAGAAATTCTATAGCATGATGACCAAAACACAAATGTTTATTCGCTTCATTGAAGAATGTTCTTTTGTTAGTGACAAAGATGCAAGCCTGGCATTTTTTGATGATTGTGTAGATAAAGTAAGTAACGGTACATCTACAATGCCCTAACTTATTTTGTGTGACTATTATAAATGTTATGAGTTGTTTCTATTTATAACTTTTTACAAAATCTAAATTTCATTTTCATCATTGACCACTTATAATGAAAGTTTTGGTAGCTTGCTAGAAATTATAGAATGCACCTCTTAAAATTACCATGAAGGATTTTACTAAATCATAAGTTTTATTTTAGCAATCAGGTCCCTAATCCTCCCTGCCTACTTACAAAACTGGGAGTTTTTTTGCCTGCCTGTGCACTTCAACTTGAATGTCTGTAATTTTCACCTCTTCTTTTTGTCTGAGTTGGGTCATCACATGAAAGTAGGTGTAAAAGTATAATAAATGTTCTACCTGAATATTTCTCCAATTGAGAATGAGTTTTGAGCTTAAGTTAATTAGTTCTATAATTTTAAATTTATGTATGAAACCTTTCCCTTCAGTCCTAGTATCATTAGGTGAGACAGCGCAAGGCAGGTATTCATGCTGGAGAGAGAGGAGATAGTAGAATGGTCGTCCAGAAAGGAGCTTCAAAACCTGAATAGGGTGCAGAAAGAGGAGCAGCCTAGCTGGAATACTGGATTCCAAGCCAGACAAGGAGTGTATTCCTGGAGAGGTATGATCTAACATGGAGAAGTAGAGGACAGGCAATCTAAAGAGGGTGTCCATGTTGAGGAGCAGACTGCTGCAGGGTGTCAGAACCTGAACAGGGTAAGAAGAGCGCTCACACAGAGGTGACCACAACATGAAGTATCAGAGTCTGAGCAGGATGAGGAGAGTATCCTCTTGGGATAACAAGGAAAGCAAATGAGATATCAAGAGTTTGACCTAGATGAAAGAGGTGCCAGCATGGTGGGGTGGGATTTGGTCTGGAGGGGGTTGTCAAAACCAAATTAAGGGCTGGGCATGGTGGCTTACGCCTGTAATCCCAGCACTTTGGGAGGCTGTGGCAGGCGGATCACAAGGTCAAGAGATTGAGACCATCCTGTTCAACATGGTGAAACCCTGTCTACTAAAAATACAAAAATTATCTGGGCATGGTGGTGTGTTTCTGTAATCCCAGCTACTTGGGAGGCTGAGGCAGGAGAATTGCTTGAACCCGGGAGGCAGAGGTTGCAGTGAGATCGCAGCGCTGCACTCCAGCTTGGCAACAAAGTGAGACTCCATCTCAAAAAAAAAAAAAAAAACAAATTATGGTGAAGAAGTCATCTCTGCATGGGAGAAGTGTGGTGGTAAAGACGTGAGAATGTTACATATGGGGGAGATTGATCAAATAAGTATATTAAAGATAATAGGCTGGGCATGGTGGCTCATGCCTGTAATCCCAGCACTTTGGGAGGCCGAGGTGGGTGGATCACAAGGTCAAGAGATCGACACCATCCTGGTCAACACGGTGAAACCCCGTCTCTACTAAAAATACAAAACATTAGCTGGGCATGGTGGCACGTGCCTGTAATCCCAGCTACTCAGGAGGCTGAGGCAGGAGAATTGCCTGAACCCAGGAGGCGGAGGTTGCGGTGAGCCGAGATCGCGCCATTGCACTCCAGCCTGGGTAACAAGAGCGAAACTCCGTCTCAAAAAAAAAAAAAAAAAAAAGATAATAAAGTTTCTTATTGAGAGACTTACAAATACAGAAGTGAAGAAAACTAAGATGAACCCTGTAGTGTTGGAATAGAATTGGAGATTTGGTATACTCTCATTGCCAGATACAGAAATAAGTATAGATGTAAGCATATGTGTCTGTGTATGTGTATATACACATATATTCCTACCTCTGTACATTGAGAGGACTTGGAAGCAGCCACTGTTGAGCCATTGCTCAACAGCAATGAGCCCACCTAATGTATAGATTTTGTGTTCTAAATACCATTCTCCACTAAACGAATCAGGACTCAGAAAAATGGTCAGCCCCAGATTTAGGGCAAGGACATCATGTGATAAGCCCTAAAGTATCTTTGTCTAGAAAACCAAGAATTGCTCCAAGAATGATGGAGACATGTTAAAACAAAACATACACAGAAGTCAATTTTAAGGGATTTCCAAAGGCAAATCTAGGATAATTTGAACATTAAGTATTAGTAATAGATTACCCCATTGAGTAAAATGAGAAACCATGAGTCATCACAGGTATCAGTCAATCAGCTGAAAGTCATCTGATGAGAAGCAGGATCTTACATAGTTATTAAGGACCTCCCCACACAATGCATATTAATGACAAAGGGGAAAAGAGTAACTTTATAGTGGAAAAGCCTGGCAAATACCATTTTAATCAAGTCATCAAAGTGAACATCATCTATAATGGTACAAGTCAACATTGTGTGCCCCTAATTGGCTGCAAAGAGAATACAACATCAATTCTGTAATATTCCTGCAAAAATAGATGACCTATATAATCTCAAGGAAGCACTGGACAAACACATATTAAATGATATTCTACAGAATACTTCTTCTGTAATCTACAAAGTATTAAGGTTAAGAAAATAAAGTAAAAATGGAGAAACTTGTCTAAAGTGAAATAAGGAGACTTGACAACCAAATGCAGTGCTTAGTTAAGAACTAGATCTCAACATTATTAGGTTAGATCTAGATTATTATTAGGTTACTGTATTAATAATAACATTATTAGGTTATATCTAGATCATAACATTATTAGGTTAATTGACAAAACTTGAATGTGGCTTAATGATTACATAGTAGTAATGTATTAATGTGTTGATTTCCAGTCATAATGTATGTTAATTCCCAGTTGATTGTATTTCTACAGGAGAATGTCTTCATTTGTAGGGAGTATAAAACTATTCAGGGATGATGATGGGTCATCATCAGCTCAGCAGCTTACTCTCTAAGATTAAGGGAAGAAGTTACTTGTACTAAAACTTTTCTGTAAATTTGTATTTAAATAGGTATATAGTATCCATGATCTTATGCCCATGATAATAGAAAAAGGGAAGAAATCAAAGTTGTATTATGTTTGATCACAACAGTTTATAACATTGAGATTATTTAAAGAAGTTCATCACTTTCAAATTTATGTGATTGTGAAAGAAAATTAGTGTGTGTGTTTTTTTTTAAAAAAAAACAGCCAAAATACAACTCATTCCTTGATATTCAGAAATTGGCACAATTCTGAGTTTAATGTAAATTGGCCTTATTGATTGTTAAATAAGTAACAAATGTGTCTTATAAAAATGAGAAGTGATTCTCACTATGAATAGGAAAATAGTATAATAGGAAAAACACTACATTGGGAATCAGAAGTACTTTAATCTTGACTATCATACTTCTGACTTTAGTCATTTAGTCTTTCTATGTTGTTTTCTTATGTATGTTTTTAAAAATGTTTTGAGGAGAAATTATAGCTGGCTATCTCTTAGTGTTCAGAGTAATGTTGTATAAACTAAAAAGTAGAAAAATGACTATTTGTGCATTTAGCCGGGTTTTATTCATGTTCATGATGCCTTTGATTTATCATTTCATAACAAATGTTCAATTTTTGAATGATTTGTACATATGAACAGCAGGAACACATTCAGAACCTTTTAGGCATCTACCTTTCCTTCAATTTAGAACACCTGAGGGATGGTTGATACAGAGAAATACTATTTCTGATACTGTTGGGGAATTAACAAGTGAAAGTATCCAGAAATATCATCCCTAGTTCTTTCTTGAAAATGCTTTGGAATAGGGAAAAGGTGGATACACGTCATTACCTGCTTAAAACTCACAATTCTTTTTCCCATAGAAACACTGTTATAAATGGTGATTAGCTATATTTCAAATGGTAGCACAGTGTTTTGCTATAAATAAGTATGAAATTTTTATAAGTCGGGCATGGTGGTGTGCACCTTTAATCCCAAGAGGGATTACTGCTAGCTACTCAAGAGGCTAAGGCAGGGAGCCCAGGAGTTGGCGTCCAGCCTGGGCAACGTAGTGAGACTTCATCTCTAAACAAAACCCAACAACGGCGAAGTGTCAATTTTGTATGTGTGGAATGATATGCTAACCACTTTTTAGGACATTTTAAAAATCAGATTTATGGAGATATACAAACAATAAATACACCATTGATGTACAAAGTTTAGTGAGTTTTGACAAATACATATTTCCACGTAACCATGACCTCCAAATATTTTCATCACCCCAGAAAAGGCATTGTTTTGGGGGAAGATTTATTTTCTACAGTTTGGGTAACCTATTTACAAACAGGGTTCCCCTGCATTTTGTGTGTTGAGCTCTGGTCTATAAAGCTTTGAAAACCTGTTTTTTTAAATTATTTTTTATTTTTGAGATAGGGCCTCCCTCTGTCACCCAGGTTGGAGTGCTGTGGCATGATCTCAGCTTACTGCAGACTCGACTTCCTGTGCCCAAGTGATTTCCCACCTCAGCCTCTTGAGTAGCTGGGACCACACATGTATGCCACTGTCCCTGACCATTTTTATTTTTATTTATTCATTTATTTTTGAGACGGAGTCTCACTCTGTCACCAGGCTGGGGTGCAGTGGAGCAATCTCGGCTTACTGCAATCTGTGCCTCCCTGGCTCAAGCAGGTCTCCTGCCTCAGCCTCCCAAGTAGCTGGGACTACAGGCACTCACCACCACACCCAGCTAATTTTTTGTATTTTAGTAGAGACGGGGTTTCACCATGTTGGCAAGAATGGTCTCGATATCCTGACCTCGTGATCCGCCCGCTGCGGGCTTCCAAAGTGCTGGGATTACAGGCGTGAGCCACTGCACCTGGTCTTTTTTTATTTTTATTTTTTGTAGAGACAGGGTTTCTCTGTGGTTCCCAGGTTGGTCTTGAACACCTGGACTTAAGCGATCCTCCCGAAGTGCTGGGTTTATAGGAGTGGCCAATGTGCATGGTGAAAACATATTTCAAGGAGATAATGTCATAACTCCTTGACAGTTTTGTCTTCATTAGAGCTTTATACCAAGAACTTTTTTTTCAGTGTTTTAATCAAAGTTTTATGTTTGTCTTATTTGGTGCTTCTGTTAGGCCATTCTTGTGTTTCTATAAAGAAATACCTGCTCTGGGTAATTTATAAAGAAAAGAGGTTTAATTTGCCCCCAGTTCTGCCGTCTTTAAAAGAAAGCAAGGTGCATGCACCAACAGGGAGCCAATATGTCACATGGCCAGAGCTGGAACAAGAGAGGGAGTGGTAGAGGTGCCGTATGCTTAAATAAAACATCTCATGAGAACTTGCTCACTACTACAAAGACAGAACCAAGCTGTGAGGAATTTGCCCCATGACCCAAATGCCTCCCACCAGGTCCCACCTCCAACATTGAGGATTACGTTTCAACATAAGATTTGGAGTAGACAAATATCCAGACCATATCAATGCTTATAAAATTAAATATTGGCAATAAATAGAAAGATGTGCTTTAAAAAATAATTCCTCTACATTTTTTTTTTTTTTTTGAATTCGGAGTCTCACTCTGTCGCCCAGGCTGGGGTGCAGTGGCACGACCTCAGCTCACTGCAACCTTCAGCTCCCTGGTTCAAGCAGTTTCCCTGCTTCAACCTCCCGAGTAGCTGGGATAACAGGTGCCCGCCACCACACCCAGCTAATTTTTTTGTATTTTTTTTGTAGAGACTGGGTTTCACCATGTTGGTCAGACTGGTCTCAAACTCCTGACCTCAGGCAATCTGTCTGCCTCAGCCTCACAAAGTGCTGGGATTTTAGGCGTAAGCCACCACATCCAGCCTACATTCTTTTTTTATAGAACATTTGTGGGTTTTTTGGTATATAGAGATGATGTTTCTGTCTGTCATTATGAACTTTCAATGATTTTCTCACATGGTGCTGGGCTTCCATTGGTTGTACGTATGTTCTCACTTAGCTTCCCTTACAAACAGTGGCATACATTTGTATAACTTGTTACTTGTGCAAACCTTACTGAATTGTACGGGACCAAACTGGTAACCAAGGTTTTGCTAATAGCATGCTTTAGCCAATAAATTTATTAATCCACATGAGAACACTGAATTAGTTGTCAGAATCCAGGTGACAGTGAGAAGAGAGAAGTCTTTTATTGTTCCCTTTTATTTTTGGCCTATTATATGTATCCTATTCAGAAGTTTCCGTTTTAGCTAAGAACTCAGGATTCTTAGCCAAGTCACATGATTTAAATAAATATTAATGTCTAAGATATACAAGATTTGTAATTTTGCTACTTAGGGTGGTGCGTCCTAAGGAGCCTATCTTGGTGCTCATAATTGATACCTCATGTTGTCTAGGATTTTCTGTAGACCACCTATTGTTCATGTGATGATAGTCCATGCAGAAGATGACTGGAATCATTACTTAAAGATTATGAATCCTGAGAAGTCTTGAAAAAGAAAATTCTATTAAATATATAATCATTGTTTCTAGGTAGACTATTTTCCTAAAATGTTGTTTATCTATTCAAAGTCTGAATCCAACAAAAGATCACTTACATATAATGGATTAACATTATACTTAAAGATTTTAATGATTACTCTGAAAATCAAAACTGAAAATTAATGCACTAAAACATAATTACTTGTATTTGCTTTATTATAATTCAAGAGACTCTTACTAGAGAAAATAAAGTGTCACAAGATTCAAAATATATCTTAATAAAGTTCATATGTAGTTAGAGCAGAGGTTAATTATGTAACCCTGTGTTGTTATTAAGCAGAACTCTCTGAAATGTAAATGATTATACGAGGCTGTTACTACCTTTCATGTTTTGATACCACAGCGACTCACAAAAAGTCTGTGCTTACTATTCATCTGCAAATGTTTTCTGAATATCAGTAACACTTTAAAAAGAATAATTTATGTGGAGTTATTCTTTAGTTGAGTAACTTTGCGCTTAAGTTTTTAAGTGAACAAATCTTCTTACCTCTGGCAGTTTAGCTATAGAAAATAAATAATATTAGATACACATTAACTGTCTCATGGTTGATGAATCGTATTGAACAAAAATTAGATGTGTGGTATTGTTATTCACTTATTCTCACATGGTGTATTAACTCTTTTGATCTTAGCATATCCAAACAAAACACTTGACTGACTTTAAAAAGCTGGAGTGGGTAATACTGAATAGAGATAAGAAAAATAATACATGAGAACTGTGTGAGTTTCATTTATGACTAATTTAAGAACCATGTGTTCTTGTTCTTCATGTGATTATATTTTAAATCCTTGCAATCTGTTCCTGTGGGATGCTGCTTAACTAAAGGCAGTTTTGTGTAACAAATAGTCTGGTAAGATTTTTTTTCTTGGTTTCCCAAGAATCCCTTTCCAGTGTTTTCTGAGCATATTAATGTCTTGTGGGAAAATATGAAGAGAATATGAAAATTATTTTAATTTTATCCTGCTGTGGGTGTTGGATTTCTTTTTCTCTCAGTAGAGACAGATGTCACCATGCTTTCCAAAAGACAGAGATGTCCAACTGATAAATGTAGGATTTATTGCATGCATATTTTTATAATGTTAAAATGAGATTTTTTTGATATATAAGTAAAAGAAAGTATATTTTACCAAGGTAATTTTAATATTTTTGTAGACTTTATGGAAAATTAGAGCAGTAGTCCTGGACCCCACACTTTTTTATGAGATAATATGGCTAGAGAATGGAAAGTAGGCACCAATATGGAGAGAGAGAAGCTGTTAAAAAAGAGTGACAACTATTAAACAAATTAACATTTCTGGGCATGGTGGCTCATTCCTGTAATCTCAACATTTTTGGGAAGCTGAGGCAGAAGGATTTCTTATAGGCCAGGAGTTCCAGACCAGTCTGGGCAACATAGCAAGACCCCTTCTCTACCAAAGAAAAGAAAAGAAAAATTACCTGGGTGTGGTGGCACATGCCTATAGTCCCAGCTACTTGAGAGACTAAGGCAGGAGGATAACTTGAACCCAGTAGTTTGAGGTTGCAGCGAGCTGTGATTGAACCATGGCATTTTAGCCTGGGCAACAGAGCAAGACCGTGTCTCAAAAAAACATGAAGAATCATGATATACTGTCACCTAGGCTGGGTGCAGTGGCTCATGCCTGTAATCCCAGCACTTTGGGAGGCCAAGGAGGGCAGATCACCTAAGGTCAGGAGCTCCTGATCACCCTGGCCAACATGGTGAAACCCCGTCACTACTAAAAATATAAAAATTAACCAGGTGTGTTGGTGTGCACCTGTAGTCCCAGCTACTTAGAAGGCTGAGGCATGAGAATCACTTGAACCTGGGAGGTGGTGGTTGTGGTAGGCCAAAATTGCACCACTGCACTCCAGCCTGGGTGACAGCGCACGACTCTGTCTTAAAACAAAAAAAACAAAAAAAAAGGAATCATAATATATATATGATTTTGTAGGCTGATTTTTTCTCATTTATTGTTATTTTGTGAATGTTTTACTCATTGATTATAATTCTGAATCATGTCCTAATTTTTGTCTGGTTCACTGTGTGGATATACCATTAAAAAACATTTAGTCCGAGAGAGCATAGCATATAATGCTGTTAAATATAATCAATAATTTATATAAGAAGATTTTGAATGTATCAGTTCCTTAAAATGTTAGAAAAATTTTAAAACTCATCTCTGTTATTTTTTGGTATACTCTGCTCTAAATCCTTATCTTCAAGGTTTAACTTTTTAATAATTCTTGCTCTCCCACTTAATCCACATGGTATACGATATATATTTCTAACCTAATAAAGTTCTGTGAAATGTATTTTGTCATATGTATAACATCCTTTTTTATTAATATCAATATTATGCTCTTTAGTTTATGAGCTCTTGTGGGGCAGTTTAGGTTCTATGAAGCTTTCATTTTTTCTGGATATTACTTTGCCATCCAGTGCCTAGTGGAAATAGTACCACTAAAGTGCTTTAGATATTGATGTGACTAGAGTTTAATTCAAGTGTACTTCTACGTATGCTGAAAGAGCTTAGGGAAATTTGTTACATTTAGTATAAATTTTAAAAATGTATAGAATTCACCGTTCTCATCACACAGACACACATGTACGTGCATTTTTAAAGATTATTTCTTGATTACATTCTCATGATTCAAATGTGAAACATTTGAATATAAAAAGGTATATTCAAATATAAAAAGGTATACATTGAGACATCTGGGTCCTATTCCATCCTTGTCTACGCTATTCCTTTCCTCTTCCTCATATAGGTAATTACTTTTCTTAGTATACTTCTAGTATTTCTTTATGTAAATATAGGCAAAAATGTATATATATTCTTATTTTCCCCCTTTCTTACTCAAAAGTATACTATTTACAGTTTGCACTTTGCTGTTTTCACTTAATTATTTTGGCGCTCATAGAGAACTTGCTCACTCTTGTTTTTTAATAGCTGTTTAGTATCTAGTGTTGCAGATGGTTTATTTAACCACTTCCCTGTGTATGAACAGTTGGCTAACCAATGTGGCTTTTTTAATATATGTTTTTAAAATTGCTTTAGGTGGATATGGACAAGAGTGGTGAAGTGCGACTTATAGAACTGGATGAATCTTTCAAAAGTGAACATACTGTTTTTGTAACACCACCTGAGATCCCCCACCTACCCAATGGTGAAGAACCCCCTTTACAGTACAGGTATTCAAGAGGCAGAATGTTTGAGATTGAAAGAGAGAAGGAATCCATCATCTGTGGCGTAGCTTTCTAAGGACTGTGGTATTTTCAAAAATCCAAACTTTACAGATCCCTAATTTTTAGGTGGTAAGCAAGCTTATCCCACATCCATTATTAAGCTTTGAGGTATTAAAAGAAAAAATATATAATTTTGCATAATATAGACTTGGGAAGCTCTCTAATGATGCCTGCATAAGTATCTGTCCTTGTAAATGTTGATTACATTCAGTTAGACTCCCCACCTCAAATACAGCACTGCTATTATAGATTTTTGATTTTTTTTAAATTAAAGCTGGTTTCCTCACTTTCAGTCCCTTTTTTCATCCCATACACACATTGACTAATATAAACTTGTTTTAAAAAAGATGAAATCTGATATAGAGACAATATTTGTGGCCTTGATTTGTACAATATAATTTTTTAGGTCACTAATTGTTTTCATAAGCCATGGAAATTCAGAATTATTGAAATTGATCATTGATAATTTAGGAAATTTGGTTAGACACTGTACTAAGTGCTTAGTGTATAGACTTGAATGACACATTGTCCCTGCCTTCAAGTCTCGTGAAGAAGAGAGAAAAGTCCTGAGCATAATAAAATAAGGGCTATGATAGAGGTCAATGTATTATATAGTTTCTAATATATATTAATTTTCACTTGAAATTGTAGTTTCTTTTAGAGTTTAAATGATTTTTTAATTCTCCAGTAATACTTTCTTACTTTGCTTAAAGATTCTAAAACCATTTCACATCTATCACCCATTGAATCACAGTTTTTTATTTTCTTTGGAAGAGGATTTTTGAAGACATCCTCATTTATGACTTGGATTAAATTCTTCCTTTTACAGATGAAAAAGTGGTGTGATAGATGTTTATGAATGTTGTTTAATTACAGGCCACTTGATTTGTTAAAGGCATATAAATAGTTTTAATTAGGAAGAAACCTAACTATAATAAAAGAGGGTAGACAGTATTTTTTATACATTACTATAGTCAAATTCCACAGAATAAGAAAATATTAGTAAATATCTTTCCAGTGATGATGATGTTCGTATCACTTTTTAAATGTCTTTTGTCAAAGATATTTAAAGTATTTCTCAATTTTTTTCTTCCTTTCTTTTTTTTTTCTAACAAGTTCTCATTTTTTTAAATCTCTTGTACTTTATCCTTATTTGCCTTTTGGTATATGTCACTAATAGCGTTTTGTGTTTTTTTTCTGTGGTTTGGTTTTAACTTTGTAATTTAAATTTTACTTTTAAATTTAGTCCTTTAAGAAAATTTGGTCAGGCGTGATGGCTCCTGCCTGTAATCCCAGCACTTTGGGAATCTGGGGTGGGCGGATCATTTGAGCTCAGGCGTTCAAGACTAGCCTGGTCAACATGTTGAAATCCCTGTCTCTGCTAAAAATACAAAAATTAGCCAGGCATGGTGGCAGGCGCCTGTAATCCTGGCTACTCAGGAGGCTGAGGCAGGAGAATTGCTTGAACCTGTGAGGCAGAGGTTGCAGTGAGCTGAGATCGCACCACTGCACTCCAGCCTGGGTGACAGAATGAGACTCTTTCCCAAAACCCACATTATTCCTGCCTGGGCAACATAGCGAGACCTTGTCTCTACAAATAATTTTTAAAAGTACCTGGGCATGGTGGTGCACACCTGTAGTCTCAGCTACTCAGGAGGTTGAGGCGGGCGGATCACTTGAGCCTGGGAGGTTGAGGCTGCAGTGAGCCATGATTGAGCTACTGCACGCCAGCCTGGGCAAAGAGTAGACACCATATCAAAAAATAAAAAAAAAATTACATAGCTTAAAAAGTTTCCATTTTTTTTTAAGAGTCTTTTTTTTCTTCTTCAGACTACCAATGTAATAATTTTGGTGTAATCACAACCATCATTGGGAAAACACTGTAAATGTCCTTAATGAGCACAGAGAGTCTGCCTCATAAGAGATTACTCATATACTTACATTGTCTGTGTAAAACAATGAGGCATTTGAAATAAGACACACAAAATGGTCTTATTATCTCATCATACATATACAATGAATTTTTTAAGGAACATGGTTTTCCTGGATTTCTTTGCTATTTCCTACTCAACGTTAAATCATTACTAATATTTTCTGATTCTGTGGAATTTGACTATAGTAATGTATAAAAAATATTGTCTACCCTCTTTTATTATAGTTAGGTTTCTTCCTAATTAAAATTATTTATATGCCTTTAAGAAAACACTATGTAGTATTCTTAAACAGGTTAAGTTTATTGCTCAGGAGGCTGCTTTGGTTCCTTTCAACAAATCTTTTTCCTAACTGCTGCCTTTCACTTACATACTTACTTATTTATTAATGAAGTTTTGCTGCCTAGTCTAGGCTGGAGTACAGTGGCTGTTCACAGGCAGAATCATAACGCACTACAGCTTTGAATTTCTGGGCTCAGGCAGTCCTCCTGCTTCAGTTTCCTAAGTAAGAGGGATTATAGGCATTCACTAACTGCATCCAGCCTAGCTGCTAGCTTTTAAATGCCCAGAACATCTTGCTGTCTAGTACCCTTATTGGGCGTACCTTCTAATAGAGCACCCATTATAACCTTTTCTTCCTCTTATTTAACCTTCTCAATTTTCCTTCTTATAACTGGTGCCCTGAACCCACTAGCTAACCTGACAAACCAATTCATGAGAATGTGAGAGCTAGGCCTGGTGTGCTAATGTGTTATTTGCATCTTTCTAAGAAGGGAGGTTCAACAGTAAATATGTTAATCCAAAGCAATGACATTAATGATTGCCCTGTTTGAAAGAGTCCTAAATTGGTGGGCCTTTTACCAACTATCATATTTAATTTGTTTGTTACATATTTACAAGAGTACTAACTTTTAAAGTTTGCTTAAGTTACTTTGGAGTTGGCTGTCATATTCATTTATATGTTTTTCCCTTTTCCTCAAAAAATAACTTGAGTCTGAATTTGGCTGTTACATTTCTAATTATTATAGTAAGAAAAGCAACATTAGCATGAATATTTGTTGAGTATATATTGTAGCCTGATGAAGAAAGATAGTTAAATTCTAAGTGAAGAAGCCATTGGTCATAATCATATTAACCTGTAAAAACTATGATCATCTATATGTGCTTGAGAACTATTTTTTTTTTCTTTTCTAAAACAGCTATAATGGATTTCCAGTTCTTAGGAACAATTTATTTGAGAGACCTGAAGTATTTCTACAAGCAAAGAAGAACAAATTGCCTTCAAAATCAAGTAGTCCCAACAGCCCTTCACCCATGTTCAGAAGAACAAAACAGGTACTTTATCACATTCTTCATGTAATAAAATATTAGAACAAGAAATAAATATTTATCCTTTCTCCCTTCATATATAACTATTACTAGATGACTATGTTCCCCAAAGGACTCTGAAGATGGAGTAATCTGACTTCAAGAAATTAACTAGTTCTCTTGTCCTAGAACTTTATGTGCTGTTTAATATAGATTCAAGCAGAAACTTGAAAATACATTAATTACAGACATATTTTGTTATGGAAACATTATAAAAGCATGTTGACTTGTACTTGTTTAGCATTCAGTTAAGTATAGATGCCTAAGTGCATAAATTTATTAGTAAGATCCTTATATTTTTTTCCAGGAAATTAAATCAGCTCATAAAATTGCAAAGAGGTACTCTTCCATCCCTCAGATGTGGTCTAGGTGTCTACTGCGCCACTGTTATGGATTGTGGTTTATTTGTCTCCCAGCTTATGTGAAAGTCTGTCATTCAAAAGTCAGGGCTCTGAAAACAGCATATGATGTGCTTAAAAAAATGCAGTCAAAGAAGATGGATCCACCTGATGAGGTAACAATTATTATTATTACTGTTTTTGAGACAAGATCTCACTGTCACCCAGGCTGGAGGGCAGAGATGAAAGGTTAAATAAGAGGAAGAAAAGGTTATAATGGGTGCTCTATTAGAAGGTACGCCCAATAAGGGTACTAGACAGCAAGATGTTCTGGGCATTTAAAAGCTAGCAGCTAGGCTGGATGCAGTTAGTGAATGCCTATAATCCCCCTTACTCAGGAAACTGAAGCAGGGGGACTGCCTGAGCCCAGAAATTCAAAGCTGTAGTGCGTTATGATTCTGCCTGTGAACAGCCACTGTACTCCAGCCTAGACTAGACAGCAAAACTTCATCACGGCTCACTGCAGCCTTAACCTCTTGGGCTCAAGCGATGCAGCTCTCCCATTTTAGCCTCCCAGACAGCTGTGACTACAGTCATGTGCCACCGTGCCTGGCTAATTTAATTTTTTTGTAGAGATAGGGTCTCACTGTGTGGTCTAGGTTGGTCTGAAGCTCCTGGGCTTAAGAGGTTCACCTGCCTTGGCCTTCCAAAATGTTGGGATTATAGGCATGAGCCACTGTGCCCTGCCACAATTATTGTTTAAAATGCATTGTTTTATTCTAGATTTATGTACATAGTGACATCTGTGTTTCTGTACAATTTTGAACTTATATTTCAGGTATGCTATCGCATTCTTATGCAACTCTGTGGACAGTATGATCAGCCAGTGCTTGCAGTTCGAGTGCTTTTTGAAATGCAGAAGGCTGGTATTGACCCCAACGCCATTACTTATGGTTATTATAATAAGGTAAATACCTTGATTTAATGGATAAAGAGTATTACTTTTGTCATTGTACAACCTTAAATTTAATGACAGAAATAATTATGCAGGGGGTTATTTGTCATTTATTTTAGAGTATATAAAATAAATTTTGTCAAGGAAGACTTTAGTTCTTTTTTATGTTATACAATCTACTTTGATTTTTTTTTTCTTTGAAACAGAGTGTCACTCTGTCACCCAGGCAAGAGCGCAGTGGCATGATCATGGCTCACTGCAGCCTTGACTTCCCAGGCTCAATTGATCTTCCACCTGAGCTTCCTGAGTAGCTGGGACTACAGACGGGTGTCACCATGCCTGGTTAATTTTACTATTTTTTGTAGAGGCAGGTTTTCACCTTGTTACCCAGACTGGTCTCGAATTTCTGGGCTCAAGTGATTCACCTGCCTCAGCTTCCCAAACTGCTGGGATTACAGGCGTGAGCCACCGTGCCTGGCCTACTTTGGTATTCTTTAGCTCGATTCTGAAACCAATGTATGTTCACTTATAAAAAATTATCTTACTAATTATTTTATTTTGTTGAATGAATAGGCTGTTTTGGAAAGTACCTGGCCTTCAAGAAGTCGTAGTGGCTATTTTCTTTGGACAAAAGTAAGAAATGTTGTTTTAGGAGTAACACAGTTCAAAAGAGCTTTAAAGAAACATGCACACTTATCACAAACAACTCTCTCAGGTAAGGGATGTATGTGTTTTACTTGTTTTTCAAAATTAATTGACTAGCTACAGTTTACATTTTTAGAAATTTTAAATAGCTTTAAAATATTGAATATGTTTTAGTTTTTACTGTTGTTAAGCAAATTATAATATTGCTTTTCCCATTTAAAAACCACCAGATTTCTCTTCTGTTTCAAATGTTTCAATTTCTGGCCACCTTTGTGTGTATTGTTTTAGTGTTCATTAATAACTCACAATAGGTTTATTTGTTATAGTTGTGTTTTGCTAAGTATTCAGCACTTTTCATGTTCAGTATTATATTGGTGGGTTATTAGCTTGAGCAACAAATTAATATGTATTTTTCATACCTCCTTGAGTAGTAAAATGCTGTCAAATTGTGTTCTTAAGCAGATGGCAGTGACCTGGATGCTGTTAGTCATGGCAGCATGGATAGTGGTCATGGGACACACACTGTGGAGCAGGCACCTTTTAATACGGGTTTAATCAAAGTATATGCTACTGATGATAGATCTAGTACAGGTTTGTGTATGCTTATGTATACATTTATTATAGTACATTTTTAAAACTAGATTTGCTAGCCTATGTTTTTTTTTTACATTTTCATTTTCAGTGATGTGTTTAAATGTCACTTTTTCATTTTATATATTAGGTATTTGATTTGATATTAAATTTAATAACTATATGAAATTTTATTCATTTTTTATTTGAATAGAAATAAAAGTTTTAAGAGCGGTTATAAAGCACTTTATTCAAATATTTTGTCCGTGATAATCCAGTTAAATCTGGGTTACACATAGATCTCTTTACCCTATCATTTTCTTAGATAAATTCTTTGAATTTGTGAAAATGATACTATAGTTTTTTTAAAAAAGAAACATAGTTCCGTTATAAGTTAATAGTATTGTACCAACATCAGTTTCCTGGTTTTGACAATGTACTATGGTTATGTAAGGTATTATTATGGGGGGAAGCTAGGTGAATCATAACAAGGAACTGTCTGTACTGTAATGTTTTTGCAATTTCTGAGTCTTAAGTGATTTAAAAAGTCATAAAAAATTTTAAATATATAAAAATACAGCATTCTAAGGCTGGGTGCGGTGGCTTATGCCTATAATCCCAGCACCTGGGGAAGCCAAGGTGGGTGGTTCACTTGAGCCCTGAAGTTTGAGACTGTCCTGGGCAACATAGTGAAACCCTGTCTCTACAAAAATACAAAAATTAGCTGGGCATGGTGTCCCATGCCTGTGGTCCCAGCTACTAGGGAGGCTGAGGTGGAAGAATTGCTTGAACCTAGGAGGTTGAGGCTGCAGTGAGCGATGATCAAGCCACTGCACTCCAGCTTGGGTGACAGAGTGAGACCCTGTCTCAAAAAATTTTTTAAATTTATATATACATAAAATAATAAATAGTATTACATATGTATATGTAATAGTATTTGTATAATATATGTTTGTATAATTCATATACACATGTGTATATGTATGTGTATATAGAATTATATATTTTATGTGTATATTTATATATGTGTATATATAGAATTGTATATTTCAGTGCTAGAATTGTAGTGCCAAAGATGGCATTAATTTAATAGAAATATAAGATTTGTATATCAGCTTTTCTTAAGTACTATTACAACTGACACACAAATATAAATTATTTACATAATTCTGTTCTTTTTATTATTACATTTCAAAAATTACACATGACTTTTGAATATAGATAAGAGCAAGCCCTTCAAGGACAGCAACTTTAAAAATTGAAGCATTACTAATAAAATATGAAGGCTCCTATCTCTGCAAATGTCAATATTATTTTGGTCTGTCTCCTTTTATACCTACTTGTAAGATTAATAAATGTAAGCTAATTTTGTTGAAATGTAATATTCACAGTTATTCTTCCTTGAGTGGTTTTATTCCTTGATTATACAGTATGATTTCAATCAGTTGTAATAGTTATCCTTTGGCATTATCTCTTCAAAATGAAGAAATCTTATCTGTTCACATTGGCTTTTAAAAAAGCTATCTTAGGTCTGGTGCAGTGGCTTGCACCTGTAATTCCAGCATTTTGGGAGGCCAAGGCAAGTGGGTCACTTGAGGCCAGGAGTTCGAGACCAGCCTGGTCAACATGGCAAAACCCCATCTCTACTAAATATGCAAAAATTAGCCAGGCATGGGGGGGCA
>NW_016107800.1:817720-856445 GCF_001604975.1 Cebus imitator
TTAAAATAGTGCAAAACTTAATAAAAGCATGAATTTCATCAAGATTATTCTCAAATTTTTCTGTTTCTAGTTTCTTTAGAAATGGACCTGAAGTTTAATTAGAAAATATAAAATCTCAAAACTGTAACAGAGTAAATACCTAGTGATACTTAATATAATTTCATTAGAGAGTGCTTTACAAGTTTATAAAACCATTTTTCATGTATAGTCTCATGTTATAATAACCTCGTGTTTTACAAATTTGGGAACTTGAAATTGGAACAAAAAGTTATATCGTTACTTAAAATCACATGTCTCCTAAAATAGAGAACTAGGATTCAAAACCTTATCTTGTGAGACTAATCTGGCGAAAACAATTTTCTAAAAACGATGCAGAGCGTCTTTAGCAGAACAATGTAGTAGACTTTTTTAAAAAAATATCGATAGACCTTTTTCCTTTCTTTGAGATAGGGTCTCACACTGTTTGAGATAAGGTCTCACACTGTTGCCCAGGCTGCCCAGGCTGGAGTGCTGGGGTGCGATCATAGTTCACTGCAGCCTTGAACTCCTGAGCTCAAGTGATCCTCCCACGTCAGCCTCCCAAGTAGCTGGGACTATAGGTGTATGCCAACTTGCCTGGCTAATTTTTTTATTTTTTATTTTTGGTAGATGTGAGGTCTCACTGTGTTGTCCGGGCTGGTCTCAAACTCCTGGGCTCAAGTGATATGCCTGCCTCAGCCACCCAAAGTACTGGGATTAGAGGCATGAACCACTGCAACTAGCTCCTTTTGCTTTTCTTAGCAATATTTAACAGTAGATATTTATCTTATTTCCATGTATTTGTACATTAATTACCTATCAATAAATTTGAAGAAATCCAGTTTTTTAGTTAAATCATTTAAACATTTAGCTCTTATGATCTATGTGTGAATGTTCTGTTATAAATTCTATACAGATTTCTCTTCTCTTGCTTAGTTGAAACTCAGACTTTCAACTAGAAAGGTCACGGACTTGTATAAAGAATGTCTGGTTCGTCTGTGTCTTTTGGAGCTCATATAGTAGGGTGAATGTACATAGTTACTTCTGACTACAGTGTGGAGCCAAGAGAGTAAATTATTTCAAGATCACCTCTTTCTTATATTAATAGAGATGATGGAAGGGGTAGATAACAAAATAATACTTTAAATTGGAAGTTATCCAGAAAAAAATCTATAAGAAAATTCAAATGCTAGTATGTTGCTCCTAATTCCAGTTGTACTCACTAAAGAAGTTTATGGCAGAGTTTTGTTTCTTTTTTTTTTCCTTTTGTTTTACCAGGTGGCCAGTCTGATCTTGGATATAATTCATTATCTAAAGATGAAGTTCGAAGAGGGGATACATCTACTGAAGACATTCAAGAAGAAAAAGATGCAAAACGGAGTGATTGCAGTTCCTGTAGGTATTAAGTCAATATTGTCTTAAATCGTGAACTTATATTCATAGAAAGTACAAGTGATTTTATAAAAGTACTGCTTTTACTTTCCATTTTCCCGTTATAACTATTTGTCCCATTACATGCCCTCTCAGCCACCACATGCTCTCATACAAAAGCTTTATGTGTGAAGTACATAGTCTCAGTGGCAAAGCACTCCCCAAATCAAATACCGTTAGAATGAATGCTATGTAACTCCCAAAATACGTGTATTTAGTAGAAGTATATACACAATTCTTGAAACAGTATTTTTTTCTGAGATTTAACGATATTTTAAAGGTTGTGATCCTTTTGTAGTTCATGAGCATGATGATTGGGTGTTCATGCATGTTTGTGAGATGTACCACCCTTGAACCTTGTTATGACATCAGCACCTTACCCGTTAGACCCGAAAAAAAAAAACAAACTAAAGTTTGTTAAGGATTGTGATTATATTTACCTCCTTCCCCACTCAACCAAAAGCATTCCTTTACAGTCAAGGAGGAAATATAAAATTTGTGCATGGACCTTATGCATGATCAGTATTCAGTAGTTTGATCTATACTTTGAGGCCTCAAATAAGTGAAATCACTTATTTGTGGCTGACCAACAGATATAGAGGTGTTCACCATTTTCTTATCACCTGTTTTCAAACAGAAATACGTAGAACTGGAAACCGCTCTCGATACCTCCTACAATGTCTGTAGATTTTACCTCACTAGTGTTTTCATCTTCATCTTTACAGTGTCAGAGAGTGACAGTGCAAAAGGAAGTGCTGACTGCCTTCCTAAGCTCAGTTATCAAAGTTCTTCCAGCATCGTTCGTCTCACCGGTACAAGTAACAGCAGTGCTGATAAAATAGCAGGAGAAAGCACGGGTAAGTTGTTATGTGCAGAATAATTTATATCTGCATGATTAGTGAATACTTATTTTTTAATAGTCTTAATTTTTCAAGGTTATTTTAAAAACTGTTTTGTGCAGTCTCTCTTGGTATAGCTTAGTAACTTGAGTTCTACATTTTATAACATGCTGTGTTGAGGCTTGCATTATAACAAGGCATGGGGCAGACCTACAGCTTTTATGCTGTCTTTTGAGTTTAGACTGTTGGGACTCTTTGGAAGGGGAAAGTGGAATCAGGAGAGGTGATGAATCTTAGGGTACCATACACCTAGTTAAGTTTCAAATGAAGTATATGGTTTATTAGTTTCATATTATTCCTGTTTTTCCAGAGGCAAAAGGATAGTCCTTCAGATAGTTTAAGTAACAATACCCAATGATTTTTCTTTTCAAAGTCTTAATATGAGAAAACGTATATATTATTTTATATTAGATATGTAAATATAAAATATAGCAATGCTTCTATCAGAGGGGATATTAGCACTATGTTAAAGATGAGAAAACTAAGGCATACTTCAGTGATTGGCAGGTCACATAAATGGTCAATAGTTAATGGAAAAGTCAGATTAGAAGTAGAATAATATTTGGCCTCACAAGTTTTCCACCAGACCATTTTTAGGGGATTAAATAGACTTAAGATTCGGAGTTATTAGTGTTAATAGTGTGACTACCTTGTAACTTTTTTTTTGTATTAGCTTAATTTTGCCTGATATCGTAATATAAAAAATATTGAAGCACATGTGCTGTCAAGGCTGAAACATCTCTGTTTTTCAGTGGCCTTGGTGCAATTGTGTTTGGTTTTTTTGCAACACGTTAGATATGCCTCCAGTTCAGGGTCGGCAGACTAAGGCACAAGGACCAGATTTGGCCTGAAGCCTGCTGTTGTACCGGCCCACAAGCTAACCAAGCTCTAATGGTTTTTATAGTTTTAAATTGTCAGAAAATAATCAGAGAAGACTAATACTGTGAGACACATGAAAATTTTATGAAATTCAAACCTCAGTTTTCATAAATAAAGTTGTGGGAACAGACATGCTCATTCATTTCCATATTGTCTGTGGCTGTTTTTGCATTGTAACAGCAGAGTTGAGTGGTTGTGACAGAGACCACACGACCTGCAAAGACTACAGTATTTACTTTTTAGCCCTTTGTAGAAAAAGTTTGTGGAACCCTACTCTTATCTATCAAGCAAACAAAAAAGATGACCTATAACTCTTATTTTGCATTTCTTTGTTACATAATTGTTATAATGTAAACATTAAAAATTTTTTCATCAATATCATGGAGTTGTTTCACAACCACTTAGTCCTTTGTAACTAATTTTCTAATTATAACTCTTAATAGCTTGCCTTTGATCTTTATTTTATTCTTTCATTTCTGTCTGTTCATGCTTGTCCTCCTCTGAAGATCTGCGTTTAATATTTTTATTTAAATATGAGTGTAAACCATCCTTTGATCTTGACATTTTGTCAGAATAATAAGCATCTGGTTAATCATCTGGCTTTCAATTACAAATGAACTTTATAAAAGTCTAGAGTAGATTTCTTTGGTGTGAAGTAAAGTTATTTATCCTTGATGCTTTTGGCTTGAAAACTCTCATCTGTTAAGTACTATGGGTTTATTAATGCTGCCAAAGACCATACATGGGATATATAGGACTACTTATTATATACTTGTATATACTAGGATTTTGAAGCATTTTTCAAGTTCATTTATGTTTTGCAGTACAATATATGAATATTTTATTTATATCATTGGACACCCTTGTATATGTATATATGTGTATATATATGGGAGTAGAAAAAGATATATTTTTATGTTTGATTAGATTTTGAAATAAACTTATCACTCTAATGGTCATCTTGATTTTTTTTTTTTTTTTGAGACAGAGTCTTACTCTCTTGCACAGGCTGGGGTACAGTGGTGCAATCTTGGCTCACTGCAACCTCCACCTCCCAGGTTCTCATGTCTCAGCCTTCCTAGTAGCTAGGATTACAGGCATGCACCACCACACCTGGCTAATTTTTGTATTTCTAGTAGAGACGGGGTTTCACCATGTAGGCCAAGCTTGTCTCAAATTCCCAACCTCAGGCAATCCACCTGCCCCGGCCTCCCAAAGTGTTGGGATTATAGCTGTGAATATAACATATTATATTCCAGGTTGGTTTACTGGCTGCAGTTACTGCCTAATAGACAGTATTCATTCAGTAAATATTCTTTTAGATTCTACTATATGCCAGGCGCTACTGGAGATGTAATAAGAAACAAAAAAATAAACATGGATCCTGCCTTCATGGAGAAAGCAGGTAGAAGGGATGGGAAGACATTAATCAAGTAAATGTGAAAGTGCTCTTAGACTAAGTACAGAAGGATAGTGAAGAAGGACAGTTAACTGCTATGAGAATGTAGATATGTCCTAGGTTTGGGGTCTTTAGACAGGGAAGACTTCCTTCAGCATTATCATTTTTGAGCTTAAATTTCAAATATGAGTGGAAAATAAATGAGAGTAGGGTCAGAAAGGAGGAATTGAGAGGGTTCATTCCAAGCAGAGGGAAGCATGTCTAAAAGGCTGTTTGGTAGAAAGGAACCCTACAGCATGTTCAAAGATCTGAGAAGAGGCTAGTATATCAGCTAGGCATGTGTTGAGCTTTAAGTCTCAGAATATATGATTAATAAGTACTGTGCTTAAAGAATTTGTGGTTTATTTTTCTCAAATAGGAAATTCAGAGGTAAGCAATTGCTCTAGATGTTGGTTCAACTGATTTGCCATCAGTTCTTTTGACCTAATCATGATTACAGTATGGCCACCAGTAACTCCACACATCACCTATCCAATCAAGGCAAAAAGAATGCGAAGGGAAACACCAGCCATATCTACTTCTTTTGTCAGGAAGGTTTTTCCAAAAACCCTCACAAACTATACCTTAATGTCACTGGCCGGAATCATGTCATAGAGCCATCTAGCCCAAGGAAGTTAAATAGTTTGTAGTCTTTGTGTTAGAGGCATGTAGCATCCAGCCTAGCTTGTAGAATTGAGCATGTGTGTAAACTTAGGATCAGGCAAACTTTTTTGTAAAAGGCTGGATAGTCAATATTTCAGGCCTTGTAGGGCACATACAATCTCTCTTACCTGTTTTTCTGGGTGCATGATTTTTACAACCCTTTGCAAATGTAGAAACTGTTTGAGACTGCATAAACAGGCCTCAGGCTAGATATGACTCGTGGGTATAGTTTGCAAACCTCTGGTAAAGTCTGATAACAAACTTTGTCTTCAGATCATAGTATATCACTGACTCTGCAAAGGAGCCATTGCACATCTATTTAGATACAATTTCAGAGCATAATCTTTTGGTTATAAGATTTCCTTCAGGTCTTTAGTAATATTTAAACTGTCAAGCAGAACATTTCCCAGAATATCAGAAGAAAGTGGGTTTTTTATTTCTCATGTCCTCAATCGTAAGCTGATGAAAAAAAGAATAAACTGCCTCTCTGATATGTCATTTTTCTTGTTAATGGTATATACTATTAAGTAATAGTAGATATCAGCTTTTATGACCTCTAGTATTCTGTCTTATCTCTTGCCCTGCCATTTGCAAGAAAAGGTACATTTTTAATACTTGTCTGGCTATAGTGAGCTGATTCTGTGGATAAAGCACGTAAGAAGAATAGTTGAGTACTATACCTAGATTAATGCTTTAGAGGACTCGCACATATAGTAAGAACAATTAAAGTGATCAGAAATCTAGATTTCTGCTTTTAGTATTATCTAAGTAATTTGGTAGAAAGCAGTGAACAGTGTTTTCAAATAATGTGAAGTGGCCATTAACATTTGACTGGTATGAACTTGCAGTCAGTATGTTAAGCAAATGTAAAATTAGCCACATTTATAGTTATAATGATTTGGAGGTTTTTTTTTTTTTTAAAGAAAAAAAACCTTTATTTATGGATAAAGTTAACATACTTCCATTTTGTTTCGTGTTTTGGATGTTTTTCTTTTTCATTTTAATAAGGAGAAGATTCACAATTTTGGCTGGGCATGGTGGCTCACACCTATAATCCTAGCACTTTGGGAAGCCAAAGCAGAAGAATTTTTTTTTTTTGAGCCAGAGTTTCGCTCTTGTTACCCAGGCTGGAGTGCAATGGCACGATCTCGGCTCACCGCAACCTCCGCCTCCTGGGTTCAGGCAATTCTCCTGCCTCAGCCTCCTGAGTAGCTGGGATTACAGGCACGTGCCACCATGCCCAGCTAATTTTTTGTATTTTTAGTAGAGACGGGGTTTCACCATGTTGACCAAGATGGTCTCGATCTCTTGACCTCGTGATCCACCCGCCTCGGCCTCCCAAAGTGCTGGGATTACAGGCTTGAGCCACCGCGCCTGGCCTTAGAAGAATTTCTTGAGCCCAGCAGTTCAAGACCAACTTGGGCAACATGGTGAGACCCTGTGTTGTCCAATTAAATTAAAAAAACAACAAAAAAAGACAGAATCTCAAGGTCATCTAGTACAACCACAATTGTAAAACCATTGTAATTTATTTAGTGGAATTAATATAAATTCATTATTAAATATAAATCTTAATTGATAACATTTTTTAAAAAGCAGTGCATTCTAATGTCTAGGAGCATACCCTTTATAACTGGACATGTCTGAATCTGAATCCCAGTTCTGTCTCTTAAGGACTCTGAGCTAGATAATTAAGCTCTCTGAGTGTTCCTTTTTTCTCAACTCAGAAGGATATTAGAATGTTTACAGTAGGTAATATAAGTAAAGTGTCTAGTATAGTATCTGTCAAATAGCAGACACTCAGTGAGTGCTTGTTGTTATCATTTTTATCACTAGAATTTTAAATGTTTAAGATGACTTATATTTACTATTATATTTTCATGGCTAAAAACACTTTGCTTGTTTTTCAGAAAGCACACCTGAACTGCTCTTAATATCATCTCTTGAGGATACAAATGAAACAGGAAACATTCAAAGTAGATGCTTCAGAAAAAGACATAAAAGTGACAATGAAACTAATTTGCAGCAGCAAGTGGTCTGGGGAAATAGAAACCGTAATCTTAGTGGAGGAGTACTGATGGGATTTATGCTCAATAGAATTAACCAGGAAGCAACCCCTGGAGATATAGTTGAAAAATTGGGAGCCGATGCAAAAATTCTTTCAAATGTTATCTCAAAAAGGACAAGACCAAATACTCTTGATATTGGGAAGCCACCTTTAAGATCAAAAAGAGACAGTTTAGAAAAGGAATCTAGTGATGATGATACACCTTTTGATGGTTCTAACTATTTGGCAGATAAAATGGATTCACCTGTTATTTTTGACTTAGAAGACTTAGACAGTGAAACAGATGGATCAAAAGCAGGATGTGTTGCTACACAAAATCTCAAGAGAATTCAGCGTATGAACAGCAGCTTTTCAGTAAAACCTTTTGAAAAAACTGATGTTGCAACAGGATTTGATCCCCTCTCTCTTTTGGTTGCTGAGACTGAACAGCAAAAAGAAGAGGAGGAAGAGGATGAAGATGACAGCAAAAGCATTTCAACACCGTCTGCTAGGCGTGATTTAGCTGAAGAAATCGTGATGTATATGAATAATATGAGCAGTCCTTTGACAAGTCGTACGCCAAGCATTGATTTACAACGGGCATGTGATGATAAATTAAATAAGAAAAGTCCAACATTGGTCAAGGCATGCAGAAGATCTAGTCTGCCTCCTAATTCTCCTAAGCCAGTGAGACTTACCAAATCTAAAAGTTACACAAAAAGTGAGGAGAAACCAAGAGATAGACTTTGGTCTTCTCCAGCCTTCTCACCTACTTGCCCATTTAGGGAAGAATCTCGGGATACATTAACCCACTCATCACCTTCATTTAACTTAGATACACTACTAGTACCTAAACTAGATGTTCTAAGGAACAGTATGTTCACTGCAGGAAAAGGAGTTGCAGAGAAAGCAAGCAAATGGTATTCAAGATTCACCATGTATACCACATCATCTAAGGTAAGTTTGGTTAGTATTTGCTACTTTTACAGTCTCTCACACACACACACACCCATCACCACGAAAAGCCCCTTGCTTGTTTTAACTCTTCTTCCTAAACATAGCTTTATAAAAATGACTCATGGGGTGTGTAAGTTTTGTAAGTATCAGAATTTGAACTGCAATAATAACTACAAAAGAAAAAAAAATCTTACTAACGTTATATTTGTAGTTCAGTTTTGAAAGACAGTGATTTGTAACTGGAGTAAGAATTAGTGTTATTTGAAAGTACTTACTGAATTTCAATATTTCCTTCAAGATGCAGATTTTTTTTTTTTCCCAGACAATGTGTCCAGTATGCCCTCAAAAATTACCAGTCAGGCATATGATTTGCCCTTCTGGTTAGGATGCAGTAACTTAGGATAGACTTGCATACCGTCTTCTAAGAGCAAAACGCTAGATGAAATAGAGGAAGTATCTGTTTCAAGTCATCAGAGAACTGCCAGAAGTACTAGAAAGCAGAGAGGCAGGATTCTAGAGAGGTGAACTGAAGTTCTAGAGCCACTTTCTTCCTGAGGGTATTTGCTAATTATGAGCATGAAGCACTAGGTTGTAAATCTAGGCCTTCCCTTATCAGAACTTTTGGGACTTTGTGGGTTAGAGAGACAAAATTGAAGACTTTAAGGGCCTCAAAAACACTGAAGATTTTTTTTCCCTCAAGACATTTTCCAGATACTTGATACTGCATGAGAAGGGTAAGTAGAACATTTCTGAGAAGTCAAGTTCTCAGCAGTTTCATGGTGCTGGCCTCATAAGAGCTAGAGTTCAGGAGCTGCCAGAGAGGGCCTCAGTTGGAATACTTACAGAGATAAGCCTTAGGAACATTGGCAAACCAGATGTAGACTAGGCCTGACCAAAATTAAAACCTAGACTTGACTTAGGTCATCGTGATTTGGTTAAAATAATCAGCTTTTATTTTATCAGCAAGAAAAGATTGTACCTTTTCTGGAGGAATAAAACATCATCTGGAATCCTTGCAGTTTTTAATACACAATGTCTACCACTCAATTAAAAATAACTATGCCAAGAGACAGGAACATAACTAAAAAACAGAACAAAGCAGTTAATGGAAAGAGACCTTCGAGTGATCCGGATGTTTTAATTAACAAGGGACTTTGTAATAATTATAATATGTTCAAGAATATAAAGGAAAAGCTATTATAAATAGCTGTAAAGACGGAAAGTTTCGCCAGTTAATCAGAATGTATTAAAAATAATCAAATGTAAATTTTAGAACTGAAAATGAAATAAAAAACAAATATCTTGAGCCAAAGAAAAGAGGTACATTATTTGCAAAGGAGCAGTGGCCTTCTGAAGAGAAACTATGATGTCAGAAGACACTGAAAAGATATCTTTAAAGTGCTTAAAGAAAATTAACTGTCAACCTATTTTTCTATACCAAACAAAAATATTTTTCAGAAATGGGGGTGAGAATACTGGTTCCACTGCGGTAACATAAGACCACCACAGCCAGTCCTTCCCACCGATTACAGTTTAAAAACCAGACAAAATTAAAAAACAACTAAGGATTCTGAAAAATAAAAGCAGGCAGATTCTAGGGAGAGACCCACACAGAAATGAGTTTATCAATTTTCTTTTTTTATGCATCTTTGCCCCAAGGATAGCCGCATCATTGCATGGCATCTCTGGCAGATAAAACTTCAAGAGAAACCCCTTATTTCCTGAACAGAGAAGCCTGAGAAACAGGCCTCTTTGTGCAAAAGTTTGAGGGGAATCCCATACAAGTATCAGCCTACCCCTTAACCAGCACGGTCTTGGGACAGATGTAAACTGGAATAGAAAAGCCTTAAGTAACTGAACTGAAAGTTCACTGCCTAGAAAAAGCAAAACACAAATTACGGTCAGAATATAACTCAATTGATTGCCTGCTGAAACAAAGGCATCAACAATCTCTGAAGTATTATGACAGTACCCAGTCTACCTAACATAATATTCAGTGTCCAAAATAAAATCCCAAATTACTTGATATAAAGTACCAGGAAAATGTGACCAATTCTCAAGGAAAAGACAACTCCAAAATGACTCAGATGTTGGAAGTATCAGGGAGAAACTTTAAAGCAGCTACCATAACTAGTTCCTTTAGGTAAAGGAAAACACATTTGAAATAAATTAAAATAAATTCTAGCAAGAAATAGAAATTATTAAAACAATTTTTATAACTAGTCAGTGAAGAGTAATAGAAATTAATCAGAAGAGGCAGGGCATGGTGGCTCATGCCTGTAATTCCAGTGCTTTGGGAGGCTGAGGTGGGTGGATCACCTAAAGTTGGGAGTTTGAGACCAGCCTGACCAACATGCAGAAACCCTGTCTCTACTAAAAATACAAAATTAGCCAGGCGTGGTGGCACATGGCTGTAGTTTCAGCTTGTTGGTGACAGAGCAAGGCTGCATCTCAAAAAAACAAAACTAAACATAGTCTCAGGGACTTGTGTGATAATATCAAAAGAACAAATAAAATATGGATATTGAGTTCCAGAAGAATTGAAGAGATAGATTTTGTTAGAAAAGACATTTGAGGCCAGGTGCAATGGCTCATGCCTTTAATCCCAGCACTTTGAAAGGCCGAGGCAGGCGGATCACGAGGTCAGGAGATCGAGACCATCCTGGCCAACATGGTGAAACCCCATCTCTACTAAAAAATACAAAAATTAGCTGGGTGTGGTGGTGTGCACCTGTAGCCCCTGCTACTTGGGAGGCTGAGGCAGGAGAATTGCTTGAACCCAGGAGGCGGAGGTTGCAGTGAGCTGAGATCGCACCACTGCACTTCAGCCTGGCAACACAGAGAGACTTTGTCTCAAAAAATAAAAAAAGATATTTGAAGATTTGAAGAAATAATGGCTGAAACCTCTAAAACTGGTAAAAGATACAGATTTATAGATACAAGAGACTCAGCAAATTACAGACAGAATAAACTCAAAACCACACCTGCACACATCAAAAGTAAACTGCTGAAATCAGAGATATCCACCCGCTAACAAGAAAATGGCTGATTAAAAAAAAATGCATTGAAAACTATTAACAAAAAAGTATACATTACCTATGGAGGAATAAAGATTTGAATTTACCCATGCACTTTTCATTATAATCCTTGGAGGGAAGAATTTAGTGAAATGGTACCTTTAACGTGTAGAAAGAAAAGACCTGTCAACTCAGAATTCTATATCCAGTGAAAATATTCTTCAGGGGTCAATGTGAAATAAAGACATTTTCAGATAAAAGAAAGGAATTCATGAGCAGTGGAATTGCTCTGTAAGATATGCTGAAGGAAGTTCTTTAGACTGAAGAAAAATGATACCAAAGAGAAACCTGGATCTTCATGAATAAAAGAAGTGTAAAATAAATGGTAAATAGCTGGTTAATAGAAAAGATGAATTTTTGGCCTCCTAAACTACAAAAAAAACAAAAACAAAACAACCCTGTAATTGTCTAAACAGAAATAGTAACATTATCTCATGGAATTTTCAATATGTGTAGATGGTTGACAGTAGTGAACTTCAGTAGTAAAGGAACTTTCCCCACAGACCTTCATTATAGTTATATTGTTAAATATCAAATGATATAAAACTAACTCTAAGTAGACTTTCAATGATTAGACATGTATATTGTAATTCCTGGAGTACTGGCTTCAAAAATACAGTGAGATGTAGCCAAAGAGCCAATAAAAATATTCAAATAGTCTTAGGACAGGAAATCTTGAAGAAGCCAAGAAAAGGAGAACAGAGAAATAGAAGACTAAATCTAACCATATCACCAATTAAGTGATAATAATCTAAACACCTCAGTTAAAAGGCAGACATTAGGCTTGGCACAGTGGCTCATGCTTGTAGTCCCAGCTCTCTGGAAGGCCAAGCAGAAGGATTGCTTGAGCCAGGAGTTTGAGACCAGCCTGGCCAACATAGCAACACCTGGTTTGTACATTTTTTTTTCAACTAGTGGCCATGGTGGTGCAAACCTGTAGGACAGTTGCTTGAGCCCAGAAGCTCAAGGCTGTAGTGAGCTGTGATTGTGCCACTGCACTCAAACCTGAGCAACAGACTGATTTCATAATGATGAGGAGTTGGATGTGATGGTATGTACCTGTAGTTCCAGCTACTTGGGAGGTTGGGGTGGGAAGACTGGATTGCTTGAGTCCAGGAGTTCCGGGCCAGCCAGGGCAGCATAACAAGACTCTGTCTCTGAAAAATAATGATGATAAGAAGCAGCTCATCAGGAAAACACCACAATTAATCTATATATATTCACTAAATCACAGAGCCTCAAAACAATGACATCATAATTGATAGAATTAAGGGGCGTTCTAGATTTTAGTAGGAAATTTTAAAACTCATTTCATAGAAGAGCTAACAAAAATTGGTTAAGACAAATCTCAGCAACAGAATCAGCTACTTTTATATAATTGACATTTATAGACTATTAACAACTACAAAACACACTTTTTTTTTTTTTTTGAGACAGAGTCTCACTGTGTCACCCAGGCTGGAGTGCAGTGGTGCCATCTCTGCTCACTGCAACCTCTGCCTGCTGGGTTCAAGCAATTCTTGTATCTCAGCCTCCTGAGTAGCTGGGACTACAAGCACCTACCACCACACCCAGCTAAAATTTTGTTTTTTTTTAAATAGAGATGGGGTTTCACCATATTGGCCAAGCTGGTCTCGAACTGCTGACCTTAGGTGATCTATCCACCTTGGCTTCCCAAAGTACTGGGATTACAGGCATGAGGTACTGCACCTAGCCAGCCTCATGATTTTTATTTTTATTATTTTATTTTTTGAGACAGTGTCTCACTCTGTTGCCCAGGCTGGAGTGCAGTGGCACAATCTCTGCTCACTGCATACTCTGCCTCCTGGGTTCAAGCAATTCTCCTGCCTCAGCCTCCTGAGTAGCGGGGACTACAAGTGCATGCCACCACACCTGGCTAATTTTTGTATTTTTTAGTGGAGATGGTGTTTCACCATGTTGGTCAGGCTGGTCTCGAACTCCTGACCTTGTGATTCACCTGCCTCGGCCTCCCAAAGTGCTAGGATTACAGGCGTGAGCCACCATGCCCAGCCAAAATACATATTCTTTTCAAGTGTATACAGTACAGTCATCAAGATAAATTATGTTTGGCTATTAAAATCTCAGTCGGTTGAAAAGGATTCAAATCAAAGTACATTTCAAGAGTTACAGAACATTACTGAGGGATTTTAAAGGAGATTTAAATAAATGGAAAGACATCCCATGTTCACGGAATTGAAGACTCAGTATTGTTAAGCTGCAACACTCCCCACATTGGTATCTAAATATATATCAAAATCGTCCCTATTAAAATTTCAGCAGGAGTTTGTAGAAATTGACCAGCTGATCCTAAAATTAATATAGGGGGAAAAAAGGGACCCAGTATAGCCAAAACAATTTGGAAAAAGTTGGAGGGCTCACACTTCCCAATTTCAGAATTTACTACAAAGCTACAGCCATCAAGACAGTATGCTGCTAGCATAAACAAATCAGTAGATAGGGAATAAAATTTAGACTCCAGAAATAAACTCTTATATTGATGGTCATTTAAATTTCAACAAAGATGTCAAGGCAATTCAATTGGGAAATGATAGTTTTTGTCAAAAAATGCTGCTGAGATAATTGGATATCTGCATGCAAATAACAGTCACCCTTCCGTATCTGCAAGTTCTGCATCCATGGATTCAACCAACCACGGATTGAAAATTCTAAAAATCGAGGCCGGGCGCGGTGGCTCACGCCTGTAATCAGAGCACTTTGGGAGGCCGAGACGGGTGGATCACGAGGTCAAGAGATCGAGACCATCCTGGTCAACATGGTGAAACCCCGTCTCTACTAAAAAAAATTACAAAAAATTAGCTGGGCATGGTGGCACGTGCCTGTAGTTCCAGCTACTCAGGAGGCTGAGGCAGGAGAATTGCCTGAACCTAGGAGGCGGAGGTTGCGGTGAGCCGAGGTCGCGCCATTGCACTCCAGCCTGGGTAACAAGAGCAAAACTCCGTCTCAAAAAAAAAAAAAAATCTAAAAATAAATAAATACAAATAAAACAATACAGTATAACTATTTACATAGATAGCATTAACATTGTATTAGGTATTACAAGTAACCTAGAGATGATTTAATGTGTACAGGAGGATGTGCATAGGTCATATGCAAATACCAACCCCCTGTGGTTACTGAGGGATGACTGTAGGTGAACTTAGACACTCAACTTATATACAAACATTAACACAAAATGGATAACATGTCTAATGTAAGAGCTAACACACTATAAAAATTTTGGGCACAGTGGCTCATGCCTGTAATCCCAGAACTTTGGGAGCTCAGGATGAGCGGATCACCTGAGGTCAGGACTTGAAGACCAGCCTGGCTAAAACATGGTGAAACCCTGTTTCTACTAAAAATACAAAAAAATAGCCAGGCGTGGTGGAACGTGCCTGTAATCCCAGCTACTTGGGAGGCTGAGGTAGGAGAATTGCTTGAACCCAGGAGGCAGGGTTTGCAGTGAGCCGAGATTGTGCCATTGCACTTCAGCTTGGACAACAAGAGTGAAACTCCATCTCAAAAAAAAAGAAAAAAATTTGGAAGAAAATCTTTAAGACTTTGAATTAAGCCAATAATTCTTAGATATGATACCAGAAACATAGTCTATAAAAGGAAAAATTTATAAGCTAGGCATTATCAAAATTCAAGAATTTTGCGCTACAAAAATGAAAATGTAGGAAAATGAAAAGCCACAGACTGGAGAAAAGATGTGCAAATTCTGTTTCTCGTAAAGGACTTGAATCCATAATTCACAAGCAACCCACACAGCTCAATAGTAAGATAAACAACCCAAGTAAAAAGGACGTAGAAGATCTAAATAGATACTTCACCAAAGAAGAGATGCGAATAGCTGAAAAGTGGATTTTCTTCCAAGTGGAATATTATTGAGCAGTACAAAAGAATGAAATACTGCTACATGCCTTAAGAAATTGATGAATCTTAAATACATGTTTATTTTAAGTGGATTAAGCCAGATTTAAAAGACCAAAAAATAGTGTGTAAATCCATGGATATGAAATGTCCAGGAAAGGCAAATCTGTAGACACAGTATATTAGTGGTTTCCTGGTGCTAGAAAGGCAATGGACATTAACTGTAAGTGGGTGTAAGGTATCTTACTGGGGAGGTAAAAATGTTCTAAAATTAGAAACGTTCTAAAACTTGGTAAATTTACTATATAGATTATTGAATTATAGACTTACTTTGAGTGAATGTTATGACATGAAAATTATACTCCAGTAAGGTGTGTGTGTTTTTTTTTTAAATCAAGCATGTTTTCTGACCACAATAGAACTCACTAAGAATAAGTAAGGATCAAGAAAAACGTGAACACACTTCCAAATAATTTGAATCAAAGGTAAAATCATAAAGGAAATTAGAATAATGTTTGACTGGAATGAACAAAAATACATAAAAATTTGTGGGATACAACTAAGAGGTGCTTAGAGGTTAACTTATAGATTTAAATGCTATATTAGGAGTGACTTAAAATTAATGATTTATGGTTCTACCTTAAACTAGAAAAGAAGAACAAAGTAAGCTCAAATTAAGTAGGAAGAAGGAAGTAATAAAGATGGAGCAGAAATCAGTAAAACAGAAAAGATGGAAAGAATATCAATAAAACCAAAAGCTGATTCTTGAAAAGTAACAACAAAATTGACACACTGCTGGCTAGACTCATCTAGAAAAAGAGAACACAATCACTAATATCAGATCCCACCTAAAGATTAAAATAATATTTTTAAAGCCTAGCATAGGCATGACTCATTTTATTGCACTTTGCTTTACTGCACTACACAGATGTCCATGCTTTTTACAGATTGAAGGTTTGTGGCAACCCTGTGTTGAGCAAGTCAATTGGTATCATTTTCCAACAGCACATGCTTGCTTCATGTCTCTGTGTCACATTTTGGTAATTCTTGCAATATTTCAGACTTTTTCATTATTATATCTGTTATGGTGACTTGTGATCAGTGATCCTTGATGTTGTTATTGTAATAGTTTTGAGACACCATGAACTGTTCGCATATAAGATGGTAAACTTAATCGATAAATGTGTGATTTCTGACTATCCACCAAATGGCCATTCTCTTGACTCTCTCACTGTCCTCAGGCCTTCCTATTCCTTGAGACACAACAATATTGAAATTAGGCCAATTAATAACCCTACAGGTGGCCTCTAAGTGTTCCCATGAAAGGAAGAGTCACACATTTTTCACTTTAAATCAAAAGCTAGAAATTATTAAGCTTAGTGAGGAAGGCGTGCCAAAAGCCAGGAAAGGCTGAAAGTGAGGTCTCCTTCACCAAACAGCCAAGTTGTGAATGCAAAGGGAAAGTTCTTAGGACAATTAAAAGTGAACAGGAGTGATAAGACAGCAAAACAGTGTTATTGTCCAAAAATTTAGACATAAAGAATTTAATGTCTCCCAGTGTAAAATCATTCTGTCATCTCATACTCAAACATGCATAATCTATATTTTAGTTCGAAAGAATCAACTATTTGACTTATTTTTTACACTAATTCTTTTATGCATAAATAGCAACAAGACCTCTGATTCAGGATGTTAAAATACACATCTGTATTCCCGCCTCTTCAAAATCCCATTAAAGTGACAGAAAAATAGGAGAATATAATAAATCAATTGAAACAATGAAAAAAGAAAAGTATGCCATCAGGAGATGAGAGATTTTCATACCTTTCTGAAAATGAGAAAGCAGATGAAACTGAATTGATGGAAATGCCTAAATACAGAAAGTGTGGCTTCCAAAGTAGTCATAAGAGAGATCAGCCACTAAGAAGAGGACTGTTCTTAGTGAACGAAGCCCAGGTGAGCAGGCAGACATATAAAATTAAACAGCCAGGTAATTAAATTAAAAGACTACTTAAGGAATAGTTAGGTAGGCATTGTTTTTTCTCTTACAGGAGTAGTTGTGAAAATGGAATACTCCAGCTCACAAAGGTATGAAATTTGTAAGTACTAAGAGTAAAGGAGAGACACCAAGGACAGCCATTGAGATGAGAAAGGAAGTAGGATTAAAAGAAGTAATTCCAAAATTTTATAATTAGCCCAGATTTTTTTTTTTTTTTTAGGAAGCCCCACTCTACTTAAAATATACTGAGGTACCCACCAACCAAAGTAAAACCTTCCTTTGTTTAAGTTGCCCTGTACATTCTCTTCCTATTCCCCGTGCAGGCACTCTAAAGGGTGGCCTGCTTGCAGACATGCTCACATTCAGCTCTTGCATTCAAGGGAGAATCTGAGTTCAAGACCAGCCTGGGTAACATAGCAAAACCCTATCTATCTCTTAAAAAAAAAGCCAGGTGTGGTGGTGCATGCCTGTGGTTCCAGCTACTTGGAAAGCTGAGGTGGGAAGATTGCTTGAGCTCTGGAGGTGGAGGTTGCAGTAAGCCATGATTGTGCCACTGCCCCCCATCCTGGGTGACAGAGCAAAACCATACCTCAAAAAATTTTTTTAATATTATAAAAAATAAAAAAGAACACTTAAGTTGATTGAGTATCAAAAAACTATAGTAAACACCATCCCTAACAGTGAAATATTATAATTATTTCTTTTAAAGTCAGGATCAAGGCAAGGAAGCATGTTAAACACCTGTGCCACCCAATAGCATTCTGGATTCTAATGATACCAGAAGGCAAGGAAAAGAAATGAGAGAGAAAGGCTGGGCATGGTGGCTCATGCCTGTAATCACAGTACTTTGGGAGGTGAGGCAGGTATATCGCTTGAGTTTAGGAGTTCAAGACCAGCCTGGGCAACATGGTGAAAGCCTGTCTCTACTGAAAGTACAGAAAGTTAGCCAAGCATGGTGATGTGCACCTGTAGTCCCAGCTACCTGGAAGGCTGAGATGGGAGGATCACCTGAGCCTGGGAAATTGAGGCTGCAGTGAGCCGTGATCACGCCACTGCACTCAAGCCTCGATGACATAGTCAAACTGTCTCAAAAAAAAAATAGATAGAAATGTTGTAAAATAATTTAATAAAACTTGATATTCTCATAAATGAAGTTACCTACCACCACTGAAAAAACTGAACTGTTCGGTGGCTAGAAGCAACAAAAACATTTGTAAAACAGCTTTCCTGGACATAATAATAGCCAGTTAGAAAAGTAATGAAAAATATGAGCTAATTAACTAGAACACAAACATAAAATGTCTAGAAGTAAACATATCAAGTATATAATACATGAATAAAACTATAGTACTTTACTGAGGGACATAATTTACTGATAGATTGAGTCTTGTAAGGGCATCAGTTTTTACCAAGTTAGGGTAGTCTAATTAAAATACAAGGCAAACCAAATACCCGGTTACTAAAAAATACAAATCATAATTAGCTGCTTTAAAATTAATAGAGAAGATGCATGAGAATAATCAAGAAAATTCTGAAAAAAGTATGAGGCCAGGTGCAGTAGCTCACGCCTATAATCCCAGCATTTTGGGAGTCTGAGGCAGGCAGATCACTTAAGGTCAGGAGTTCAAGACCAGCCTGGCCAGCATGGTAAAACCCTGTCTCTACTACAAATACAAAAATTAGCCAGGCATGGTGGCAGGCGCCTGTAATCCCAACTATATGGGAGGCTGAGGCATGAGAATTGCTTGAACCCAGGAGGCAGAGGTTGCAGTGAGTCGAGATCGTGCCACTGCACTCCAGCCTGGGCTTCGGACCAAAATTCTGTCTTTTAAAAAAAAAAGATATGAGCTGCTCTCTAAAATACTAAAACTAACAAAACTAGTGCTAAAACTATAATTAAAATAGTTTGCTAATCAGTGAAAAACAGATAAATGGACCAGTGGAATGAAGAAAAGTCCAGAAATAAAACTATATATAAGAGTTTGGGATATGAAAAAATAGCATTTAAGATCGGTGGGTAACGAGGATATTAAATAAACGTGTTGATACACTTAGCTATCCACTTGAAAAAATTCCTGCCTTCACTGAACAACAACAACAAGAAATCCTAGATGGATTAGATATTTAAGTGCAAATTTTAAAAAGATTTTTTTCTCATTTGGGAGTGGAGAAAGATTTCCTTAGCAAGATCAGACCTTGGAACCCCTAAAGGATGAAAATATTTTGCTACAAAAAAATGTTAAAGCCGGGCCAGGGATAGTGGCTCATGCCTGTAATCCCAGCACTTTGGGAGGCCAAGGCAGGTAAATCACTTGAGGTCAGGAGTAAAGACTAGCCTGGCCAGCGTGGCAAAATCATGTCTCTAATAAAAATACAAAAGTTAGCCAGGCATGGTGGCATGCACCTCTAGAGGCTGAGATGGGAGGATTGCTTGAGCCTGGGAGGCAGAGGCTGCAGTGAGCTGAGATTGCCCACTGTACTCCAGCCTAGACTACAAAGTGAGACCCTTTTTAAAAAATTTTTTTGCCCTATATGATTAAAAATAATGAAATATGCACACACATGACTAGTAAAGTAGGTTGTATTATCTGGGCGTGAAATTATAGGTATTAAAATTTTTTTGCATAAAAATCTACAGCTACCAAATTTTCTCATGTACTTTTAATATAACCAAAAAAAAAATTTTAACTTCAGTGTTCTCAAAAATGAAAATTAGAAATATATATATCTTTGAAGCGTGGGTAATTTTGGAAAAGAATAAAAACATAGTTCTAGTAGTTTCATATTTGGGCGATACCTTCTCAGAGTGGAAAATTATCAATAAATGGAGATTAAAAGTCAATAAGGTTATGTTACTAATTAGTATATACTTCACTGTAACTAAAAAATGATTTCTTAAAAATTGAACCACAGGGCCGGGCGCGGTGGCTCAAGCCTGTAATCCCAGCACTTTGGGAGGCCGAGGCGGGTGGATCACGAGGTCAAGAGATCGAGACCATCCTGGTCAACATGGTGAAACCCCGTCTCCACTAAAAATACAAAAAATTAGCTGGGCATGGTGGCGCATGCCTGTAATCCCAGCTACTCAGGAGGCTGAGGCAGGAGAATTGCCTGAACCCAGGAGGCGGAGGTTGCGGTGAGCCGAGATCGCGCCATTGCACTCCAGCCTGGGTAGCAAGAGCGAAACTCCGTCTCAAAAAAAAAAAAAAAAAAAATTGAACCACAGCACGTTTGTCCAAATTAGCATGCCTTTGTAAAACTGGTTGTTTTTTTCCTCTAGATGTTGTAATATTAGTTCAGCTGATCATCTGGGTAGTTAGGTGATAGGTGTTTTTTTTCTGCTTTAGAAGTGACTTTTTAATTAATTCCCTTTAAAGGTACAAGAAATTAAGCTTATAATTATGTCCTTAGGATCAAAGTTCTGATCGTACCAGTCTTTCTTCAGTGGGAGCCCAGGATTCTGAATCTACCTCTTTAACAGATGAAGATGTCTGCCATGAGTTGGAAGGAGCTGCTGCTTCTCAAGAGACCAGTGCCACTTCAGGGACTAAGGGAATTGATCTCAGCCAAATAAGCCTGGAAAGTTCTGTCTCCTTGGAAGGTTTGTCCAGACAGTTCTGTCATACTGCATTTGATTTGTAGTTTCGTTTGAATCGTGACACTTTCACTTTTTTCTTTATGATTTAATCTTGTTTTTTAATTTTGTAAACAATTTTTATAGTTCCAAGGTCAAAACAATAAAACCAAGGCACTTTCTCAAAAGTGTAACTTTCATCCCCACTCCCTCACTCTGTTTTCTTCCTGTCCCTGGAAGCAACCATTTTTATTCACTTTTGATTTATCCTTCCGTTGCTGCTTTTTTAAGAATATAAATATAGGTATACAGTTTTTTTTTTTTGTTATTACTTCCCTGCCTTCTTACTCAAAGGTAACATAATGTCAGTACTTTCCTGCCCGTTGCTTTTGTCACTTAATATACTCTGAAGACCATTCCATATCATCACATAGCAATGTTTCCCATTCATTTTTGTCAGCTACATAGTACAAAAGTTATACACCATGTGTGGACGTATCATAATTCATTTTAGCCACTTCCCTAATAACATTAAGCTTCCAGTTTTTCTAATGCCATAATGCATATATGTTATATTTTTACCAGTGTGTCTTTGGAAGATACTTCAGAATTCTTCCTTGAAGTGATATTGCCAAGTTCCCTTCCTCAGGCTATTTTGCATTCCCACTGCCAGTATATGAGAATACCTATTTCCCCACAGTCTTGTCAACAAAATATGTTGGCACACTTGGATTTTTACCATCTGATAGGTGAGGAATATATTTCAGTTTAGTTTTCATTTCTGTTTCTCTTATAAATGAAGTTGAAAATCTGTTTAAGGACCATCTGCATTTCCTTTTCTGTGGACTCTGCCTGCATTTTAATTGTTGGTCCTTTTTTTAAAAAAAAAAAAAATGTTTTTAGTAGCTTTTTTTTTTATATTGGGGAGTTAATCCTTTGTTACTTATATAAGTTGCAAGAAGTTTATCTAAGTTTTTTTTTTGGGGTGGTTTTTTTTGGCATATGTAAGTTTTAAATTGTATGTAATCAAATTTATCAGCCTTTCCCCTTACTGCTTCTGGATTGTGAGTTGCTAGAAAAGGTTTTTCTTTCCTTAAGGTATAAAATAATCCACTAATAGTTTCTTTTGATACTTATCTGGTTTCCTTTATAACATTTTCTGAGGTCAGCAGACTTTTTCTGTAAAGCATTGTGTAGTAAATATTTTAGGTTTTGCAGGCCACATACACCTCTGTCACATATTCTTTTTTCTTTCTTTTTTTTTTTTTTAACAACTTTTTTAAATGTAAAAGACACTCGTAGCTCAGGGCAATACAAATATAGATTTTACCTCTGATTTAGATATTTGATCTATATGAAAGTTATTCTGAAAAAAAATTAAATTAAAAAAAAGAAAATTCTGGTTAATGGTATGAAGAATGGATCTAATAGAATATTGGTTTTTCAGTTGTATCTTTGGTCTTTTAAAAAGCTTTTATTATGGAAATTTTCAAACATACACAACAGTATAAGGAACAGCATAATGAACCCCTATGTATCCATCACCCAACTTCAATAACTATCAACAAATAACCAGTCTTACTTTATCTGTTGGTCTTTATCCTCTGCTGCTAATGCTTTCACCTTCCTCAATTAGTTATTTTAAGCAAATCTCAATGTATAATTTTATTCATAAAGACTTCAATATGTATCTCCAAAGTAAAAGACTTAATCTGTTTTTAACTATTTAGTAAAGTGTAACATATGTGTCCTTTGTTTAAGATAGGGTCTCATGCTGTTGCTAAGGCTGGAGTGCAGCAGCACAGTCACAGCTCACTGCAACCGTGGTCTCCCATGCTCTAGCCTCAGCATCCCAAGTAGATGGGACTACAGGTGTGAACTAGCACACCCGGCTAATTGTTTTGTAGAGACAGCATCTTACTATGTTGTATAGGCTGGTTCCAAACTCCTGAGCTCAAGGGATTCTCCCGAGTTGGCCTCCCAAAGTGCTGGGATTATAGGCATGAGCTACCACCACACCTAGCTGTACTTGTATGAATGTAAATACATTTTACAAATTGAGCACACCTGTGTAACCAGAGCTCAGCTCAAGAAACAGCATTCATAGTATCTAGAACCCTCTCTCATGCCCATGTCTAGTCACTTCTTTCTTTACAGGTAAACATTATCTTAACTTCTGACACCATAGATTAACTTGGCCATTTTTGAACATTTTATGGGCTCATAGAGTATGTATCTTTTGTGAAGTATTTGTTTTTTGAAAACATAATCATAATGCCCTCATACTTTTAAGTGATATTTATCATATATATCAAATATTTAGTTTCAGATTTTCATGGTTATGAAGCTCATTTTGTAGGTGATTTATTCAAACTGGGATCCATACAGGGTCAGCATTTGCATTTGGCTCATATGTCTGTTAACTCTTTTTTGTCATTATTCCCCTTCCTCTCCCTCTTTTTTCCTCTTCCTGTATATTTATGAAGAAATTAGGTGATTAACCCTACTTCCTTCTTTTCCAACATACAAGAACAGTTTGTTGTCTAAGCAAATAACACTAAACTTACAGCCTGATTCACGTTCACTTTAATAAGATCAATTAGATACAAAAGGTCGGCTGCCCCAGTAGATGACTGTCTTAGTCAAGGCTAATAGAAGGTTTTGGGAAGCAGTTTTGACCTAGCTGTAGCAGAGGGATCCCAGAAGGTTTCTGGGGAGAAGCAGCAAGGGAAGAACTGCGTTTATACCAGTGCTAAGCATCTTAAAGGATGGTGTGAGATTGCAGCTCGTTCTCTGCCTCTCCAGGGTGTCTTTGCGTGGTAGGGACTAGAACCAGTGGTAGTTCTGGACTTTTTTTTTCCTCCTTGTTATTTATTTGCTGAAGCAATCAAGTCGTTAGTCTGGATCACGCAGATTGCATGCCTGCGGTAGTGTTTAACATGTTTACCTATCCCCTCTTATTTCTTGTGGACGGGTAGTTTACACCATTAGGTTTTTTGACCTTTGTTTATTATTATTTTGAGACGGCCTTGCCCTGTCATTCAGGCTGGTGTGCAGTGGCACAGTTTGCTCTGTCATTCAGGCTGGCGTGCAGTGGCACAGTTTGCTCTGTCATTCAGGCTGGCGTGCAGTGGCACAGTTTGCTCTGTCATTCAGGCTGGCGTGCAGCGGCACAGACACAGCCCACTGCAGCTTCTGCCTCCTGGGTTCAGGTGGTCCTCCCACCTCAGCCTCCCAGGTAGCTGCGACCACAGGCACACAGTACCATGCCTGGCTAATTTTTTTGTATTTTTTGTAGACATGGTGTTTCACCATGTTGCCCAGGCTGGTCTGAAACTCCCAGGCTCAAGTGATCCACTTGCCTCAGCCTCCCAAAGTGCTGGGATTATAGGCATGGGCCATCATGCCTGGCCTTTTGATCTTTTTTTTTAATTAATTAATTTTTTAAAGATGGGGTTTCACCATGTTGGCCAGGCTGGTCTCAAACTCCTGATCTCAGGTGATCTGCCCACTTTGGCCTCCCAAAGTGCTAGGATTACAGGTGTGAGCCCCCATTGATTTTTGATCTTTATTTACCCAGCCTTGATCTTTATCTTTATTAAAATACCAGTACATATTCATAAAATGTAGTAATGACAGAGAAAAAAATGTGTTGAGGAGGTATAACACAGACCACCTCCAGTTTTACTGACAAGATGCAATCACTGTCAACTGATTTGACCACAAAACTTTCCTTACTTTTGCATTATTATTTTAATATCTACACTAATATCCTATTGTTCTTAAGAATCTAATTGGGAATTCTTTAGTATTTAAGAGCAAAGAGCAAGATTACTATACCCTTTTTTCTTTTTTTGGAGATAGGACCTCATTCTGCTGCCCACACTCTCATTGTAACCTCAAATTTCTGGACTCAAGCTGTCTTCCTACCTCAGTCTCCCAAGTAGCTGTGACTGTAAGCACACACCACCACGCCCAGCTGATTTTTTATTTTTTTGTAGAGACAAGGTCTCACTATGTTGCCGAGACTGGTCTCAAATTCCTGGCCTGAAGCAATCATCCCACTTTAGCCTTCCAATGTGCTGGGATTACAGGCGTGAGCTACCACGCCCAGCTATGCTGGTTCTTAAAAGATCCTTATAAAGAGAGAATTGCCACTAAATCTTTTCATTATTAGAAATAAAAATGAGCTATTTGTTTCTTTTTAGACCTTGGAACTAAATACTTTCCTGTATTTTAAACATGAAAAAATAGAAGCAGCACATTGGTAATTACTAATGACTAGAATGCTTTCTAGTCTGTACACACAAAGTGCTTAATAAGTCAGTAATGAGAACACAGCTGAGATGTGAGGAATGTGGGGATAAGTAGAATTAGAGCACATTTCCTTAGGTCTGTGCTAAAAGTGCATGCACTGAAAAAATCTTGTTCATTATTTATTTGTTTTTCCTAATTACTTTTAATATTTTGACTAGAATAGGTTAACCTTTTATCAGAGTACTTATGGAAGTGAAAGATTCTTATATTCTTTCTCATTAATTTTAATGGTTTTTGTTCTTTGTTTTTCACTTCTGAACAGGATCCCTGTCGAAGTTTGCCTTACCTGGGAAATCAGAAGTGACATCTTCTTTCAACACGAGTAATACAAATATCTTCCAGAACTATGCAATGGAGGTAGTACACTTTTGTGTCAAAGAGAATCTTCATATACTGCTTTGTAAAATTCACATTTCTTAAGTATTGCTGGTCCCAGGTAGAGTAATAAAAGTTAAATACATAGGCCTGGCATGGTGACTCACGCCTTTAATCCCAGCACTTTGGGAAGCCAACGTACGTGGATCACCTGAAGTCAGGAGTCTGAGGCCAGCCTAGTCAATATGGTGAAACCACATCTGTACTAAAAATACAAAAATTACCCAGGCATAGTGGTGGGGGCCTGTAGTCCCAGCTACTTAGGAGGCTGAGGCAGGAGAATCACTTAAACCTGGTGGGCAGAGATTTCATTGAGCCAAGATCACACCACTGTACTCCAGCCTGGGAGACAGAGCACTCCATCTCGAAAAGAAAAAAAAAGAAGTTAAATATGTAGCACCTGAAATTTCAGAATGTGAATTGCATCTGAGTAAAGTTAAAATTTAGCTTTTGGATATCCAGTATTTCAGATTATTGAAGTCATACTAACATTTCTATTAGGACAGTTCCATGCTTACTTTGAAGTTTATCAACCTACAAAAGCGTTTTAATTTTCAGTGTTAGTATTTGGGTTTTTTTACCTGAATGTTCTATTTGAATGTTTATTTCACATGATAAACACAATCAGTTTTGCTGTGCAAGCATGCTTTTTTGGTGAATGTACAGGGAGTAGTTTTGACATTATGTTATCCACTTCTTCCACCACGTTTTTCATTCTTTGTGTCAGTTTGATGTAGATCTCTGCTGGGTATCCGTTTATATCCCACATTCTTAAAATGAAAAAGTTAGACTTTTTCACTTTAAAACTTTTTTCTAATTTTTCTGTAAAAATTGCTTCCAAATACATTTGTGAATATGGTTGCTATTTTATGTTAATTTGCATAAATCTGGAAAATAAATTTGCATAGAGCTGAAACATAGATGATGAACACTAACTTTACAAAGTTTCTAGTGGCTTCAAGAATTTCTATATTTTATTAATATAATGACAGCATTCGTAGTTATCTATAGCGATGCTTATTAAACTGTCTTTAGTAAAAGACCAGGGTTGTTTTTGTTTTGTTTGTTTAATTTCTAATCTGTCATAGCTAATGTTCTTAGAAAATACATTGATTACACACTTAGATGTTACTGCAACATCACAGTACTTTAAAAAGTTTATAAATCCTCCTCTCAATTTCTTATTTATCTCATCACAATCCAGTAAGTGTTAGTAGACCAGCACTGGTCTGGCAACCATGCTCTGAGTAGCACTGATTTGTAATATCTAATTACAAATGCCTGTTTGGAGTGTTAACAAATTAATAATTGAGTTTACTTTTCCATTAATAAAACTACAGGAAATTTTACTCTGTAATGAAAAAGAAACCCTCACTTAAAAGCAAGTTTCCCTTTCAGGCAAAAATTGTGGAATAGATTTAGCTGAATTAAAGATGATTATAGTATATAATGCACTGATGTAATCCAGTGTTTTTTTTTATAGCATCTGAATCCTTCTGGGTTTTAATTTTCCAATGAATTTATGAATCTGAATTGTTTTCATTTGTAATCTGAATTAACCAGGCTTCTTTATAAAGTGCCATCTTCTCCCATAGGTTCTCATCTCCAGTTGCTCTCGGTGTAGAACTTGTGACTGTCTTGTTCATGATGAGGAAATCATGGCTGGCTGGACAGCAGATGACTCCAACCTCAATACCACATGCCCATTCTGTGGCAATCTTTTCTTACCCTTTCTGAATATAGAAATACGAGATTTAAGACGACCTGGAAGGTAAGGATATTTTTTCCTTCATGTTTAAGGATCATGTTTCCTATATTATCCCTTTTCTCAAAAGGCTCCCTTGATTCACATTGCAGATACTTTCTGAAGTCAAGCCCATCAACAGAAAATATGCACTTTCCATCCTCCTTTTCAAATCAGACGAGGCAGTCATGCATTTCAACATCAGCCTCTGGTCTTGACACATCTGCTGTCTCTGTTCAAGGGAATTTTGATCTAAATAGGTAATTATGATTATGTGGAACTACATTTTAACAACATATATTTACACATATTTTAGAAATATGACAGAAAAATTAAGTTGACCATTTCCAGGTTGAAATTTCTATGAATAACAGCTTCAAAATCTTAAATTCTTTCTCTAAAAACTGTATTAAAATTCTCTAGTAACATAAATGTTTAAATATGAAGTTATATGTTATCCTTATTAATCCCCAGAGTTTAAGCTGTATGTATGTATGATAATGTTTACTAGTATTTTAAGGGTTAAAAAAATATGTAGAACACTTGAAGTTTATAATGACCATCTTCTTCTTATCTCCATCCCTTCAGGAATTGAGTCAATACTAACTTCTACTTTTCAATATTTAATTTTCTCCCTAGTAATATTTAATAATCTGAGAAAATATTTGGAGCTGATGTAGGAACTGTGAAATTAAAATACAATTTATATAGTCAGCCTAATGTAAGTAAATCTACACTTAAAACCAATGCAAAAATCAGCTCCCTTTTGCAGAAGTGCCAAATAAGCCATATGCAGCTGGAGAGATGAAGCCATATTGGTAGCTGCATGTGCCAGAAAAATTCCTGTGTGGTATTGGCAGGCTGACGTGACCTGTTTGATCTTGAATACTTAAGCAGAAAAACCGAAAGTCTATGTGTGCACCTTCTTTCATCATAGGTCTGTAGCCTTGATCTTTGCCGCCTTCTGGATTGTGACTCCTGAAGGAATATGTGTCTATTTTCCCTACTTTATATCCCCATGGTTTAGTTTGCTTTTTGCTGTGTAGAAGTCTACTGGATGTTTTGAATAAATGAATAAATCTTGAATATTTAAAGTTTACTTGATAAAAAAGGAAATTGATCATAACTGTACTAAAAATATATCCTGTTTCCCAGCTGACACCTGAGTAGCATTTCCTTTCATTCATGTTGCTGTATCTAGCTGATTCTTTTTTTTGGGAGACAGAATCTCACTCTTGTCCAGGCTGGTGGAGTACAGTGGAGCAGTCTTGGCCCACTGCAACTTCTGCCCCTTGGGTTCAAATGATTCTCCTGCCTCAGCCTCCCACGTAGCTGGGATTTCAGGCATCCACCACCACACCTGGCTAACTTTTGTATTTTTAGTAGAGACAGAGTTTCACCATGTTGGCCAAGCTGCCCTTGAACTCCTGACCTCAGGTGATTTGCCCGCCTCAGCATCCCAGAGTGCTGGCATTACAGACATGAACCACTGCGTCCAGCCATCTAACTCTGATTCTAAAGAAAAGAACATGGCCAGGTGTGGTGGCCCACACTTGTAATCCCGGCACTTTGGGAGGCCGAAGTGGGCAGGTCAGTTGAGCCCAGGAGTTCAAGACCAGCCTGGGCAACATGGCAAAACCCATCTCTACTAAAAATATAAAAGTTAGCCAGGCATGGTGGTATGTGCCTGTAGTCCCAGCCACTCGGGAGGCTGATGTGGGAGAATCATTGGAGCCCAGGAGACAGAGGTTGCAGTGAGCCGAGATCACACCACTACAGTTCAGCCTGGGTGACAGAGTGAGACCCTGTCTTTAAAAAAAAAAGAGAATGCCGGGCGCGGTGGCTCAAGCCTGTAATCCCAGCACTTTGGGAGGCCGAGGCGGGTGGATCACGAGGTCAAGAGATCGAGACCATCCTGGTCAACATGGTGAAACCCTGTCTCTACTAAAACTACAAAAAAAATTAGCTGGGCATGGTGGCGCGTGCCTGTAATCCCAGCTACTCAGGAGGCTGAGGAAGGAGAATTGCCTGAACCCAGGAGGCGGAGGTTGCGGTGAGCCGAGATCGTGCCATTGCACTCCAGCCTGGGTAACAAGAGCGAAACTCCGTCTCAAAAAAAAAAAAAAAAAAGAAAAGAGAACATGATCCTTGTTTGTCAATGAAGTAAAGTAAATCTAGACACTGATATGTTTTTTTTCTTTTTTCAATGCCCAAGCAAATCTAAACTGCAGGAAAATTTCTATGCCCGAAGTATTCAGATCCCTGCTGATAGATCAAAAACAGCTATGTCAAAATGTCCAATATTTCCAATGGCCAGGAGTATTAGTACTTGTGGCCCCTTGGATAAGGAAGAAACTGGAAGACAGAAGCTCACTCCCACAGGCAGTCTGCCAGCTACTTTACAAGGAACCACAGTATGTATTTTGGTGTATTTTTTTATTTGGAAATTGATCACTTATGTATGATTTTGTTCCCTTTGTTCTAAGTAGTCTTATTAGCTAATAATTATTATTGCCAAGAAGAGTCTCTTATCCCATGATACAATTATATTACTTTTCTACTCATACGGGAATAATTGACAGGAATTTTTTAATGGCTTAGTATTATCACTTTGCATTTGCCATTTATGATTTTTATTTATTCAACAGGACTCTTTAGGTTTAGAATGGCACCTTCCTAGTCCCGATCCTGTCACTGTGCCATATCTTAGTCCTTTAGTGGTATGGAAGGAACTTGAAAGCTTATTGGAAAATGAAGGTGATCATGCAATAACGGTGGCAGACTTTGTGGACCATCATCCAATTGTTTTTTGGAACCTAGTGTGGTATTTCAGACGTCTTGATTTGCCCAGTAACTTACCTGGATTGATTCTTTCTTCTGAGCACTGTAACAAGTATTCAAAGGTATGAGACTAAAAATTAACAAAAAGGAAATGAATGCCTCTGTCACAATTATAATGTTTGTATATTCCTAATGATTAAAAAGCAAGGTTTGTTTTATAGGCTAAATATTTTTTTTTGAGACAGTCTTGCTCTGTCACCAGGCTGGAGTGCAGTTGCGCAATCTTGGCTCACTGAAACCTCCACCTCCCAGGTTCAAGCAATTGTCCTGCCTCAGCCTCCTGAGTAGCTAGGACTACAGGTGCGTGCCACCATGCCCAGCTAATTTTTGTATTTTTAGTTGAGACAGGATTTCACCATGTTGGCCAGGATGGTCTCCGTCTCTTGACCTCGTGTTTCACCCACCTTGGCTTCCTAAAGTTGTGGGATTACAGGCGTGAGCCACCGCACCTGGCCTATGCTGAATATTTTTAATAGCTGACTGGATCATGAGATAAATAGAATTGTTTTAGTTGTATTTACAAATAATATTTTCTCCTTAGAGGCTAGCAATGAGTCATTTTTTAGCCTTCTTCTAAAATTTACATAAAACATACTTGAATTTTTGTTATCGCTTCAGGAATAAACTGGAAATGACTTTAGGAGGCAGGTTTGTGAGTTAGGCCCACTTACATTTTGTACTTCCTTCAAAACAAGCCTAGTGGGGTTTTTTTGTTTTTTTGACACAAGGTCTCACCTCTCACCCAGGCTGGAGTGCAGTGGTGTGATCATGGCTCACTGTGACTTCTAACCCCTGGGTTTAAGTGACCCTCCTGTCTCAGTCTCCCAAAGTGCTGGGGTTATAGGCAAGAGCCACTGTGGCCAGCGCAGTGGCTTTTTTAGGAGGATGTCTGTACAGCAGTCCCCCCTTATTCACTGTTTTGCTTTCCAAGTTTTCAGTTACCCATGGTAACTGTGGTCTCAAAATATTAAATGGAGACTTCCAGAAAGAAACATTTCAGAAGTTTTAAATTGCATGCTGTTCTGAGTAGCATGATGAAATCTTGTGCTGTCCCATCTGGGATGTGAATCATCTCTTTGTTCAGTGTATCCACGCTGTGTATGCTACCTGCCTGTTAATCATTTGGTAGCCATTTGTGTTATCAGATCAACTGTGATGGTATCACAGTGCTTGTGTTCATGTAACTCCTGTTTTACTTCGTGGTCCCAAAGCAGAAAGCAGTGATGCTGGTATATTGTTTTAATTGTGCTATTTTATTATTAGTTATTGTTAATTTCTTATGCCTCATTTATAAATTAAATATTATAAGTATGTATGTATAGGAAAATACAGTATATGTGGGTTCGGTACTATCTGCAGTTATAGGTATCCATTGGGGGTCTTGGAATGTAGCCCCTTGAGGATAAAAGGGGACTACTGAAATTCATATTGCAGTCATGTGCTACCATTCTCGTCATTCCTTTGCTCTGAATTTTTGCTTAACATTTAGGCAATTTGTTTATTATATGTTCATTTGTATTTTTGTCATGTTGTTTTATAAAAGTGCCTTTATTTTTTTGTATACTGCCACTGCCACTAAATGGTGGTCTCTAAGTTCAGGAACATTGCCTTCTTCCTTCCTGTACTGCATGCCTGTGATGGTGCATGTGCTTTGGATTTTCAGTACATCATACTTGAGTGACAAAGATGTGAACTCACCGTTATCTGGGTCAGGGTCTTGGATGATATAGAATGGGACTCCTGGGTTTATGTTTCTGTGACTTTCAATCATGAGCAGGAGGAGCAAGATGAGTTCTTCTTAGTACCCTTTCTCACTGATCTCAAGTACGTTGTTGTATCTGATCTTTAGAGATCATTAGCTTTTCCACACAGCCCATCTTCCTGTAGTAGATATCAAATGTATGTAAATCAGTCTTTTTCTGTTCTCTTTTCTCCCTCATACATACATCATCCTACAAAATATTTATAAGAATTTCATAAAATACTTATAAAAAAGTATCATGTAAGGTTCATTAACGAATGTTTATTGTATTACACAGATTCCCCGACACTGTATGTCTGAAGATAGCAAATATGTTTTAATACAAATGTTATGGGATAACATGAAGTTACATCAGGATCCAGGACAGCCCTTGTACATCCTCTGGAATGCACACAGTAAGTGCCATCTAGAATGCTGACTTTATTCATATGAGAGTAATCTCTACTTGCTTTAAATAGCCTAAACCTATGATAGAATTTATTTGCTGGGAAGAAAAAAAATAGCCTAAACCATGTATAACTGACTTTTATTTTACTTACTACTTTTTGTCTTACAGGTCAAAATCGTACTCTTTTGTTTGAGAGTGAGTGATTTTTTTAGTGCTACCTTCTATGGAGGTCTAAGGGTTTTTTTTTTGAGGGGTGCTGTGTATGTGCTGGAGGGGTTGGTTGTGTTTTGCAGAATTCAGCTTTCAGCACATTGCTCATCCCAGTTTCCTCTTTTTACTTATTTTTTATTTGTTTCCATCCCAGGCTGCTGATTTAGAATTTTCTTCAGAGGCTGTATTAAGGGAAACAGTATTTTTAGTTACCGTCTATTTAAGATTACAGAAAGCTTTAGGCCTTTTTTTGTCATTATTTGTCTTATTTTTTTGCTTTCTTCATTCTTGGATTCCTATTTCTTTATCTATTGCCCTTAATTTATTTTTAGTGCTTTTGTAACTTAGTATCTGTCAGTTGCTGCTTAATTTCTTTCTCCTTTCTACACAGAACATTTTTATCTGTTCTTTTGTTCTTTTACAGCCCAAAAATATCCCATCGTCCATTTATTGCAAAAAAGTGATAACTCATTTAACCAGGAACTGTTGAAAAGTATGGTAAAAAGCATTAAAATGAATGACGTCTATGGACCAATGAGTCAGATTTTAGAGACACTGAATAAGTGTCCACATTTTAAAAGACAGAGGTAAGTGCTTCTCTTAGATGAATATATTATTCTCCTAGGCAGATTCATATTGTTTGCTTCATAATTTGTGAGAATATCTCATGCCTACATTAGCATAAAAATTTTTATAGGGAACATATAGGCTATATGGATACTAATATTTCCTCCATGACTTTTTCTCCCTAGGAGTTTATACAGAGAAATACTGTTTCTCTCACTTGTGGCACTGGGAAGAGAAAACATTGATATAGGTAATTTAGCCTTATATATAATAGGTAATATTTATATATCACAGAAGTTTTCAAAGTATTTTTATATTAGTAATCTTACTTTATTAGTAATATTAAATCATGTTAATTTATTAGAGGATTATTTATTGATTTGTTTTTGTTCTAATATAAAAGGTACCTTGATACTTTGGTTATGGCAATAATAATGATAAGTAATAAAATCTAACATTTTTTGAGGGTTGCCCTGTTTGCCTCACAGTGTGGCAAGTGCTTTTCATGTATTACCTCACATAATTCTCCCAAAAGTCCTATGAGATAGGTACTATTATCATTTCCACATTATTATTGAGGATCCTGAGGAACCGTGAGGTTTAGTAACTTTATCTCAGAATTCACAGTAAATAGAGCCATACATCAACCAAGTAGTCTTAATTTTTCCAATCCCATGCTTCTAACTTGTGTCGTAGCATTGACATTAAGCTTATTCAGAAAGAACGCAAAGTAGGTAAATATATATTTTAGAAGTTTTCAAGCTTTATGGTTGATCATCTCCTCCCAGCTGTCATGCTTGACATCCCTTAAGTTTCTACTTCAAACCCTAAGAAAGGACAGAAATGGCCCCTCATAGGCAAAAAGAAGAAAATTAGTGGCAGACTTAATTAATTAATCAATTTATTTTATTTATTTTTTTTTTTTAAAAAGGGTTTCACCATTTTGGCCAGGCTGGTCTTGAACTCCTGACCTCCAGTGATCCGCCCTCCTTGGCCTCCCAAAGTGCTGAGATTACAGGCGTGAGCCACCATGCCCAGCCAATTTGGATGACTATCAGGCATTGAGACATTCAAGCAGAGTTTTGGCATTCTGTTTTGAGACTTTATAATATTATGAATAGGTTAATGAAAATGATAATTAATATATGTAATTCACCTGACTTGAGTGGGATCTAATTTGGATGCCCTATTTAAGCCCTGTCATCAGTTAATGAGAGAATAAATAATAGATCATGCTTCTATTAGATTATTTTACACTGATCTTAACAAAAACAAATCTAGTTATTTGGCATCAGTGCTTCCGTTGACTTCTAAAGGCCCACAGCCATTTATTAGTGGCATAGTCAAATGATGATGATGTATAATAAGCATATGCACTATTACAAGAAGCAGTTAGCCGGGCGCGGTGGCTCACGCCTGTAATCCCAGCACTTTGGGAGGCTGAGGCGGGTGGATCACGAGGACAAGAGATCGAGACCATCCTGGTCAACATGGTGAAACCCCGTCTCTACTCAAAATACAAAAAATTAGCTGGGCATGGTGGCGTGTGCCTGTAATCCCAGCTACTCAGGAGGCTGAGGCAGGAGAATTGCCTGAACCCAGGAGGCGGAGGTTGCGGTGAGCCGAGATCGCGCCATTGCACTCCAGCCTGGGTAACAAGAGTGAAACTCTGTCTCAAAAAAAAAAAAAAAAAAAAAGAAGCAGTTAGACCAGATGGAGCATGAATAGAGAGCAAGGGCTCCATGGTGCTCGCTTCCCAGTAAGTTCACTGAGGGATGGGAGCAAGAGCAGGAGCTAGAGAGTGAAGTAGGGAGCTGAGGGAACCATCCCTAACTGGTATCTCAAAGAGTTATCAGGTGCCATCTGTCCAGAGGTGACCTGTGCCCCTGGGAATTGTCAGCCTTGATGCCATGAGAAAGATTGTAGAATATGGAAGCAAAGGTATGTATGGGTGAAATAGCAAACATCAGACGAATGGAATTATTACATGAGCGTGGTATTTTAAATAAAACAAACATTTAAAGGACAAAGAGATTAACTTAGTTAGAAAATAAATCTGCTCATATAGAAGATATAAATGGGAAATTTAGCTTTCACTAAAATGGCCTTAAAAAGTTTAGCTATAAATCCAAGCCAAATAGAGATCAGTGTCTAATATCTTTGTTTTAAAAAAAGAAAGTACAACCCAGAGAACTATAATTAGGGAACACCGTACTTGGAAGTCACATTAAAATGATCACTGGCCGGGTGCGGTGGCTCACACCTGTAGTCCTAGCACCTTGGGAGGCCGAGGTAGGCAGATCACTTGAGCCCAGGAGTTGAAGGCCATCAAGGAAACATGGCAAAACCCTGGCTCTATAAAACATACAAAAATTAGCCATGGTTGGTGATGCATGCCTGTAGTCTCAGTTACTTGGGATGCTGAGGGTAGAGGATCACTTGAGACCCTGCGTGAGCCAAGATCATGCCATGCCACTCCTGCCTGGGCGACAGAGTGAAACTTTGTCTCAGTCAGTCAGTCAGTCAATAAGGGAAAATATGGAGAAGTTCCAGTAGAAGAGTAAAAATTATTTCGAATTAAGGAATATTTGATGGAGAAGGCTGAAGGAAATATAGTCATGTTTAACCTATAATTTTGTTTGTAAACAAGTATCATATGAGTGTGTTCAGCTGTCTTTTCCAATAATATGGGTTCAAATTGCAATTGCACCTGGGCATGGTGGCTCATGCCTGTAATCCCAGCACTTTGGGAGGCTGAGGTGGGAGGATTGCTTGAGCTCAAGAGTGCTGGACCAGCCTGGGCAACATAGTGAGACCCCATCTCAAAAAAAAAAAAAAAAAAATGCTAAGGGCAGTCCAGGCAGAAAAGAGAACACAGAAGTTTAGGATGGCTGAAATTGTGAACATTGTGGTTGGAAACATAGAGTGTCAGATCATGAAGGACTTCGTACAAAATATTAAGGCTGTGGACTTCATGCTGAAAGTGAAGAGGAGTCGCCAAATAATTAGGAAAGTGTCAAGACTAGGTCTGCCTTAGCAAAAATACAAATTTGATGGCAGGTTTCACTAAGAAGCTAGAGTGGGTTGAAGGTGGAGAAAAGGCCAGTCAAAAGATGATTGAGAAATAAGAAGAGCTCAACTAGGGATGGTAACAAGTTTAAAACTTGTTAATGAGGAAGAATTAAAAGTATGATAATGCTGTGTATGTGGACGATGACTCCCAAGCTACTATCTTGAATAGCCATTTATAAAATTCAGGAAATCTAAAAGATGAGGAGGCTAGAGAAGATGAGGAGTTCAATTTTGGGTATTTTTCACCTGCTGAACTATTGAGACATCCAAGCCTGGATGGCCTAGAAGCATTTAATATATACTGTCCTGGAGCTCCAGAGAGAGAGATCAAGGTTGGAAATGTAGATTTAGGAATCAATAGCATTCATGGTGATTGAAGCCTTGCCAGGAAATGACATCCCTTAAGGAAAGTGGTTAAGTGATACAGGAGGGTTATAAAAAAGAAACTCTGGGGAACATCACATCCAGGGACAGAGAAAGTAGAGCCCATAAACACGAATGGGAAGAACAGGATCCAGGAGAGGGGGTGGAGAACGATAAGGAAAAAAAGAGTGGTAGAAATTGAGAAAAGAGCGTGTTTCAAAGAGAAAGACATTTTTGGTAGTTTTGAAATTAAAATTTTCAAATAGCTATTGAGTAAACAAATTATCTGTAACAGAAGAGTATAATTATTTGTAAAAATTTTACTTAGAATTTTTATTTTAGAATTTCACATTAAATAATATTTAGTGAGGCACAGAAAGAAAAATATCACATGTTCTCACTCACATGTGAGAGCTAAAAAAAATGGATCTCCTGGAGGTGGAGGGTAGAATGGTGTTTCCTGAGACTGAGAAGGGACATTGTGGGAGAATGAAGAAAAGCCGGTTAATGGGTACAAAATACAGTACAACAGAAGGAACAGTTCTAGTGTTTGATAGTACAGCAGATAAATTATAGTTAAGAATAATATATATATATATGTTTCAAAACGGCTAGAAGAGTAGAATTGTAATGTTCCCAACACTAAGAAAGAATGAGTGTTTAAGATGATGGATATCCCAGTTGACCCAAGTTATACAATGTGTAATTTGATCATTGGGGTACATGTATCAAAATAGCACATGTACTCCAAAAATATGTACTATGATATAGCAATAAAAAATAATATGAAACAAAAAAAAACTGCTGTTGCAGCCAGGGAACTTTGAGCAGAATGTTTTGAGTAGTAGTTTTTTACTTTACTGGCTATGAAACATTAGAGACTATTAAAAATAAGAAATTTGACCAATGATCCTAATGTTCAACTGGAAAAATAATCATGCATTAATAGTCAGGAATCAAAAATGCATAACAAAAGAAACAATAAGGGAGGGGCAGGCATGGTGGCTCACACCTATAATCCCAGCACTTTGGGAGGGTGAGGCAGAAGGATTGCTTGAGCCCAGGAGTTGGAGGCCAGCCTGAGCAACATAGTGACACCCCATCTCTACAAATTAAGAAACAACAGGGGAATTTAAATGGTATGCTAGAAAGTAGCTAATTAACACAAAAGAAAGCAGTATAAAGGAATTGAGGAAGAAGAAAGACATAAAAAACAAAAAGCAAAATTGCAGATGTAAATTCTACCTTATTAGTAATGACATTAAATGTAACTGGATTAAACTCCAACTAAAAGGCAGATTACAAGAATGGATTTTAAAAAATAATCTATATACAAGAGACACACTTTAGATTCAAAGACACAAGTGACTTGGAAGTAAAAGGACTGAAGAAGATATTCCATGCAGAGAGTACTCAAAAGAGGGCTGAAGTGATCACACGACTCAAAGACATAAGCTAGCCTGGGTAGCAGGGTAAAACCCTGTCTGTATAAAAAACACAACAATTAGCCGGCCATAGTGGTGTAGACCTGTATTCCCAGCTACTCGGGCGGCTGAGATAGAAGGATAGCTTGAGCCTGGGGAGGTGGAGGTGGCAGTGAGCTAAAACTGCACCATTGTATTCCAGCCTGGGTGACAGAGCAAGACCCTGTCTCAAAAAACAAAAGCTGTGACTGGAGACAAAAAAAAGGGGATATTTTATAATGATAAAAGAGCAAATCCACCAAGAAGATATAATAAACATTTATAATATATACACACACACATATGTTAGAAGAAAATATAGGTATAAATCTTCATTACCTTAAATGAAGCAGGTTAAGCAGTGGTGTCTTAAATATGATACCAACAGCACAAGCAAGTAAAAAAATAGAAAATGGATAAATTGCACATCATCAAAATTAAAAAAACATTTATACCTCATAGGACACTATTAAGAAAGTTAGTCTGGGCGTGGTGGCTCATGCCTATAATCCCAGCACTTTGGGAGGCGAAGGTGGGCGGATCACAAGGTCAGGAGATCAAGACCATCCTGTCCAACATGGTGAAACCCCATCTCTACTAAAATACAAAAACTTAGTTGAGTGTGGTGGCACGCGCCTGTAGTCCCAGCTACTCAGGAGGCTGAGGCAGGGGAATCTCTTGAACCTGGGAGGTGGAGGTAGCAGTGAGCTACCACACTCTAGCCTGGCGATAGAATAAGCCTCTGTC
>NW_016107800.1:856530-859033 GCF_001604975.1 Cebus imitator
AAAAAAAAAAAAAAAAAAAGTGAAAAAACCCACAGAATGAGAAAATATTTGCAAATCATAGTATCTGATAAAGCTTTATTATTCATTATACATAAGGAACTTTTACAACTTGACGATAAAATCATATAATCCAATTTAAAAAGTGGCTACTTGCCAGGCCCAGTGGCTCATGCCTGCAATCTCAGCTCTTTGGGAGGCTGAGGCAGTATGTTTGCTTGAGGCCAGGAGTTTGAGACCAGTGTGGGCAACATAGTGAGACCCCATCTCTAAAATAATTTTTAAATAAAATAAAAATTGGCAAAAGGTTTGAACAGACATCTGTACAAAGATTTACAAATGACTAATAAGCACATGAAAAACGCTCAACATCCTTAATCATTAGTGAAATGAAAATCAAAACCACAATGATTCACTGCTTCACACCCACTAAGATGGCTATCATAAGAAAAACAGAAAACAACAAGTGTTGGCAAGGTGTGGAGAAATTGAAACCTTCATATGTTGCTGGTGGGAATGTAAACTGGTGTATCCACCATGGAAATGGTTTTGCATTTCTTCAAAATGTTAGAGTTACCATATGACTAGCAATTCTGCTCTGAGGCATAAACCCAAGAGAACTGAAAACATACGTTCTTGCAGAAACTTCTGCATGAATATTTATAGCAATATTATTTATAATAGCCAAAAAAGTGGAGAGAACCCAAATGTGTATCGCCTGATGAATGGGTAAACAAAATGTGGTATACTTGTACAGTGGAATGTCATGCAGTCATAAAAAGATGAAATATTGATACATGCTACAATATGGGTTTACCTTGAAAACATTATGCTTAGTGAAAGAAGCCAAACATTAAGCATATATGAAATGCCCAGAAGAGGCAAATCTATAATTATAGTAGATAGGTTAGTTGTTGCTAAGGACCAAAAGGTAGTGTGAATAGGGAGTGATTGCCAACTGGTATAAGGTTTCTTTTTGGTGAGATGATCTGGAATTAGGCAGTGGTGATAGTTGTACGATCTTGTGAATAAACCAAAAAAAATTTATTAAGTTAGTGAATTGTATGGTATATGGATTGTATCTCAATTTTTAAAAGTTAATCTGAGAAGAAAAGAACTAATCAGGAAAAATTATTTAACTAAAAAGGGGTCGGGTGTGGTGGCTCACGCCAGTAATCCCAGCACTTTGGGAGGCCAAGATGGTGGATCACTTGATTCTAGGAGTTCGAGAGCGGCCTGGGCAACGTGGTGAAACCCCGTCTCTACAAAAAAATATGAAAGTTAGCCATAGGCGGTGGCACATGCCTGTAGTCCCAGCTACTTGAAAGACTGAGGTGAAAGTATCATTTGAGTCTGGGCAGTTGAGGCTGCAGTGAGCCATGACCGTGCCATGCACTCCAGCTTGGGCTATAGAGCAAGACCTTGTCCCATAAAGAAAAAATCACCAGAAGGTTATTCTTTTCTAGAAGCTACTCTGATTACATCAGCTTAATGCTAGCACAGGCAGAGCTAGAAAAATCAATAGTACAGAATAAGGAGTCTAGAAATAAACACAAGGATCTACGGGTATATAATATGAAGTCAGTTAGGAAAGGTGGACTATTAAATGGTGTTGAGGCAAGCATTCTAGCCACTTGAGAAGGATGCCGGAACTTACCAAAATCATGAATAGTGTTACTTGAGCTAGGCCTTTTAAATACAGTGAAACAGAGGATACTAAAGAGGATTACTCAGATCCTTCTTACCATCCCTTTATTCCCTACCTAATACAAGCCCAGATTCCAGTCAGATATTACTCTAGCCCTCTGCCAAAGGTGGGATTTCCTTGAATGTCTAAAAAATTCTGGACCTCCAAACTAGGGAAGCTCACTTGCTCATGCAGTTGACTCTCAACTCAAATAAGCCTTCATGGGTACCACTGTGATACTGTTTCAGAGAAGAAAGTTGTTCTTATGTCTGTTACCTCCCCACAGCTGAAAAATAGGATCTTAGTGACATTGTTATAATTCATACCCCATTTGGCTCTTTAAGGGGCAAATTTTTCTCTAGTATGTGTTTAAAATAAGCAATAAGTTAGCATGATTTCTAGACTGAGAGAAATTTTTAGCAGAAACTTGTAAACCTCTGTTGTCCTTTTTTGTTACATGTGGACTGTCTTCTGGGGAAAACGCACACAGACCTTGGTATAATGTCCTTAAAAATAAAAGTCACAGTCTGTTAGCTCCGTCTGTTGCCGTGAGGTAAAGGGGAAAAAAAATCATGGCATGGTGATCTCAGAAGATCTTTAGATTATTTTCCCAGAGGCATCCCATAATATTGGAAGTTTAGGACACACAAACCAAAAAAATTCTAGTGGAAGCAAAATTTAAATTTAAAAAATGAAACTGTAAGGCCGGGCGCGGTGGCTCAAGCCTGTAATCCCAGCACTTTTGCAGGCTGAGGCGGGTGGATCACGAGGTCAAGAGATCGAGACCATCCTGGTCAACATGGTGAAACCCCGTCTCTA
>NW_016107800.1:859216-871271 GCF_001604975.1 Cebus imitator
AAAAGTGCAAAGAAAATATGGGCAAAAAAACTTTCTGCTAATCCTGGTGGGAAAAGGCCATTATTTATTTTTACTGTTTTTATTGATTATAGAAAGCAAAGTACCAAAAAAGTGTGTATGGTATTTGGTGGTTTTTAACGTCTGTACCTGGAAAAATTAAAGATATCTTCAAACCTTTAATTTTCACTGGTCTGTGCAATCCAACGGTGGTCCTTTGGAAAGCAGAAATGTCCTAGCAATTCCTTCTTGACCTCTAATGTTGTGTTTCTGTAGTATTATAGAAACTTGATAGTTTTCAACATCAGACCTAAATTTCTTTATGCTTTTATGTCTTTACGAATTTTTGCAGATGCTTTTGATAAAGAGTACAAGATGGCATACGATCGCCTCACACCTAGTCAAGTCAAGAGTACACACAATTGTGATAGACCACCAAGTACGGGGGTGATGGAATGTCGAAAAGCCTTTGGAGAACCTTATCTTTAAGATGTATTTGTATGTGTAAACATTCAATGTATATTGTATAGTCAGTGTATAAAATAACACTTTTAGACTCTAAATATTTTTTCTTCAATTTTTGAAAATACAATTTGTAAATGGTTCAAAAGACTCAGACAGCTTATGTACAGAATGTTCGAAGATGCAGAGTGACACGTGGGGAGAAAGCCACTTTGTTTCTCGTTTCTTTTTTTTCTTCTTCTTCTACTTTAACTCCCCTGTAATAGGTAATTAAGTATTTTTGTGATGAGGAAATCTCTAAACAAAATTAGTTGCCATAAAATATGACAACTGTTTTATGTTTTTTCTTGGAAGAGACAAATTGAAAAATCATGAATGGAATGTAACAGAAATGTCAGATGAAAGTATTTCCTCTTTTAATAGACTGTTCAAATGCTTTGACCATGAAGTTGTATTATACATATTTTAAATTGTTTATAGTAAGTTGATATTTTTTTAATTTTTAAATTTAATATAGCAAACTTAAAATGAATTTAAACTTAAGAAGCAAGCAAGCGTGTATTTTCCTTGTCTGCTGCTATTTGAAGTAATCAGTACAGCTGCAGATCTCTCTGTGTGTATATCTCTCTCTATATATATTTTTTATTACTTGGGAGAATGAATTTTAAAATGTCAGTGCTAGTGTCAGTGTTGTCCTAGGATTGCATGTTAGTTCCCCTAAGCCTGAGTGCGGGGAGTGAGTCATGACAAGGGTAGCGTGCACTGCCCAGACTGACTCATGGAGCCTTGTGCAAGGAGAGCCAGAGAGGTTCACTATACTGTGACTCCAAAATTGTCTCTATTGCTAATAGATACATATAGTATACAGGGAAAATAGCTTATACATCCAAATATCAACTTAAATTTTAATATTCTATGTGAAAACTCACATTGGGAAATATGCAGACAAATGATTGTATTCCAAATTTTACCCTTATTTTAAAATCCAAAATATTGGGTATGATGCAAATTATAATGTAGAATATTTATCTGAAATGTGACTTGCTGGGGTATTCTGTTAATACTATATATAAATATCCAGAAGTAGAAAACTTCCCCTCTAAAAGTATAACCAGATAGACTTTCATCCATATTGAGGAACTTAGCTTTTTCAACAAGCTTCAGAATCTGAAGTTTGTAGAATCTAAATGTAGAAATATCCAGAAATCAAACAATAAATTAAAAGTTTAAATATCATGAGTATTAAATAGGCTTTAAAAATATTTTTTTAGTCACATTATTTCTGATGTCACTTTGGGTAATTTCTGGTAAAGAAAAACATCTGTTGGCTGCTAGAACTATTTATAGATTTTTAATATGTGTGTGTGTTTGCACACATTATCATTAGTAAATGAAACCTCTAGCTAATTTTAAGAAGGAAAAAATGGACACTCCCAAATTAGATGTGTAAAGCCAGTAGAGTCCACAGCACGTGGACTGGAGATACCTTGGAGTCCTGAGACCTAGAATCAGTTCAGCTGCAGAAAACCCACCTTTTGAGTTCACACCGCTAGTGAATAGCACCAAGCTGAAACACTTCACAGCTTTCAACTCTGGAAAATAATGGAGAGAGTTTAAAAATGTCAAACTTCAGTTCAGTGAGTTTGGGGCTGAACTTGCTTACTTGAAAAATCTGGTGCTAGGCACATATATATGCCTCTCCTTTGTAAATACCACTCCAATCTTATTCTTTACTATTCAGATCCAAGCTTCACGTTCTACTTGTTCTTCATGTTCTTTAAATCATTTGAAAGTTATCAACTGAGAGAAACATTTGAAGGGGAGGCCTTTGGCCTGGTGATAAACATCCGTCCAAACAGGATTCTGGGGTTCTCTTCTATTTGTGGTTGGTTGTTTTTATTCTTTTAAAAACAGCTTTCACTGTTGTTTACTTTTTGTGTAATACAAACAAAATGTAGGAATCAAAGTTTATTGATTTCAAATGGCTGACAAAAAAGAATGAGATAAAACCATTCTTTATGGCTTTATGATTCAGACTCATTTGGAAAAGCGAATGTAATTTTTACGTCCTCCTTCCACCCCAAGTTTTGTTTCCGCTTTTGGAGAAGGTGATATTTCCCCTACTTTTAATCCCCAAGGAATATTATTGTAGAGATTTCATCTTTTAAAATAAAACCTAAAACATGAATACAAGGTGGTAAACCTGTTCAAAAGAAAATTAAAATATGAATCATTCTTGGGCTGAGCATGGTAGCTCGTGGAGGCCTGTAATCCCAGCACTTTGGGAGTCCGAGGCAGGGAGGACTCCTAGAGTCCAGGAGCTCGAGACCAGCCTGAGCAACACAGAGACCCTGTCTTCACAAAAAAAAATTTTTTAAATTAGCTTGGCATGGCAGCTCATGCTTGGTAATCCCAGCTACGCTGGGAAGCTGAAGCAGGAGGATCTCTTTGAGCCTGGGGGTCTAAGGCTGCAGTGAGTTGTGATCACGCTACTGCACTCGAGTCTGGATTACAGAGGAAGACCCTGTCTCAAAAAACAGAAAATATAAATCATCCTTTAAAATAACTCTACATAAACTCTTCTTCAGTTTTCCCTCCGTTAACCGTACATTTTGGAGAATAATGGCCAATCATGTTGGAGAGAAATACCCTTTTGCTACATTATCTTATTTTCTTACTCTTAGTTTTGTTTATATGTTCAAATTGTTGACAATAAACCATGTCCTGTGCTGATGACAGCTTGTTTACTATGTCCTACCATTATGTCCTGAATGGCACACATTTGTACTCCATATCATATTTCAGATACTCTACTTTTTCCTCCTACTGTTAGGTGGACAAATATGCAGCCATTCATCTTCTGATTTTTGTCTTCTTTTCCCTGACTTTCTTGGGGTTTTGATTTTTGTTTTGCTCTAAAACCCTAACACCACTAGCATATTTAATTGTAAGGTTTTCAAGTATATCGCCCCATTTGTGTATTTAGAGAAATGGTCCCAGAAAACATTGGTTCAACATTTTAGGCAGTAAACACTTGTTTTTACTTGATGCTGATAATTACTATGATATTTAAGTGTAACCAGCAAGTATTAGCCAGCTCTATATAGAAGCTATGCTTTATTTCTAAATACAGGCTGAGCTCCTGGAATCCAAATGTTCCAAAATCCAAAACTTACTGAATACTGACATGATGCTGAAAGGAAATGCTCCTTTGAGCCTTCTGGATTTCATATTTGGGATGTTCAACCAGTTTGTATTCTTCAAATATTCCAAATTTCAAAAAAAATCTGAAATCCAGAACACTTCTGGTCCCAAATATTTCTGAGAAGGGATACTTAGCCTGTACTTTGTAAGCATGTGGTATGCAAATACCTATTTGTTTGGTAATGTGCAGTAGCCCAGCTTTATTTTAATTTCTCTCACTAGAACTTGAAAGCTGCTCTTCGGCACTTTATCTCAGAGCAGGAAGAGAAAGAGCAGACTGTCTCTTTGAGAGAATCCTTGTCCTTTGTGATAATGTTAGCATGCACTGCCTCTTCCTGTCTGGATACAAGACTAAGCTTTACTTCAAAACTGAACTCTCTAGCAGCTGCATAACTGTTTACCTTAATATCTTTAGTACTTGGTATCTTATCCGCATACTACCTTGCTCCATTGGCCTCAAAGTAAACATATTTGGTAGCCTAATTATTTTTGTTTACAAAATTAGCAGTATACACCTTTAAGAATTTTAATCTTTGATTACAGAAGTCTGTGCATGTGCTTGTACTCAGATGGTAATAGCCTCTTCTGATAAAGTTACTGTTGCCTTTCCACAGTTCCTGTTCATTTGGATGGCTCTCTCCTTTTGTATTTAGAGATTTTCTTTTCAAATGTAGTACTGTGATAAAACTATTGCCACAACTGGTAGGTTTTCTGCAAATGAAATTCTCCAGGTTTTGCTTCCTCATACACAGAAGGGCCTGAAGACCAGAAGTGTGCCTTTCGCTGTGCAGGCAGACTTGGGCCAGGATGTCCTGTAGGCTTTAGTGAACCCCCAATGATAGGCAGCTCTGCTCAGGTGCCCTCTCATTACACCTTTCATAGCATCCAGTCCCCTACACACAGCTGCACCTGCTGGGGGACCCTCCCACCAAAAAAGGGTCAGAACCAAAAGTATTCATTGGCCCATAAGGACAACCAATACTTTACCAGGCTGGTATTACATTCCAATTCCTGCCCCCCTTTGGTACTCAATCTTTAAATAAATAATATTGATATAGACAGCTATAAAAGACCATGCCTGTAATTTGACAAAACCATTTTCAGATCTATTGATGACAGTGCAATATAATGTTCAAAATATATAGTAACCATTTTGGTTGGGCACAGTGGCTCACACCTGTAATCTCAGCACTTTGGCAGGCCAAGGCAGGTGGATTGCTTGAGCTCAGGAGTTCGAGACCAGCCTGGGCAACATGGCAAAACCACATCTCTACAAAAAAATACAAAAATTAGCTGGGTGTGGTGGCACACCTCTGTCGTCCCAGCTACTGGGGGGGGCTGAGGCGGGAGGATCCCTTGAGCCTGAAAGGTGAGGCTACAATGAGCCATGTTCATGCCCCTGTACTCCAGCCTGGGTGACAGGGCAAGGCCCTGTATCTTTAAAAAAAAAAAAAAAAGTAAACCATTTAAATAATGTAACAGTTTCGAAAACTTGGAATACATCTCCTTTTTCTGGTACTATGTAGAATCTCTACCCGTTAAATTGGGAAGAATTTAGAAATCTGGCTCAAACCTACTACCAGGGCCATCAAGGAAGTGCAGCATAAGGGGACTGAAGAAGGCATCCACGTAACCACTGACTTCCAATTCAGTGACCCATGTGGGACAGCTCAGACTTTCCAGGCTGAATGAATGACCTAGAATTTGTCACAAGTAACTATATACAGAATACTCTGCCTATAAAGTGAGAGGATCATCTCAATATTATCTTGACATTGTTATTTTTGAGACGGAGTTTCGCTCTTGTTACCCAGGCTGGAGTGCAATGGCGCGATCTTGGCTCACCGCAACCTCCGCCTCCCGGGTTCAGGCAATTCTCCTGCCTCAGCCTCCTGAGTAGCTGGGATTACAGGCACACGCCACCATGCCCAGCTAATGTTTTGTATTTTTAGTAGAGACGGGGTTTCACCATGTTGACCAGGATGGTCTCGATCTCTTGACCTCGTGATCCACCCGCCTCAGCCTGCCAAAGTGCTGGGATTACAGACTTGAGCCACCACGCCCGGCTATCTTGACATTTTTAAATAGTACTTTACCTCTAAAACGCATGATTTTAATATTATAGTAGGTTTGTAAATGTGTGAACAAAAAATTTAATTTCCAGGTAAAACCAGTTAGTCTTTTCAAAGTTACACAAGTTTTCTATCTCCCTGAAGTAATCTCTTTCTCTCCCCCAGTGAATTCCTACTCATCCATCAAGACTCAGCTTTCGTACTTGTCCTTTTCTGTAACAGTGTGAAGTGATCAGAACTTCCTTTCTAGGCAAAGGAGTATGCCAGAAATTCAGCAAACTGGGAAAAGGATGTGAGATTATTAGAGTTGGTTTTAATCATTACATGGATATTCCAGCACTTTATCATTACACAGCGTTTTGCGGTTCATCACTCCTTTCTCAGTCTGAGGAAAAGTGTCAGATCCTAGGCTGTGGGTGAGGAGGTTGGCATCCCCGAAGCTAACTGGAACTGGTTGCAGACACCAGTTAGCACCCAGAATTTTGAGGTTGGGACCTCCATCCCAAAGGTATTTCTCTTTCCTCCTGTTCTTAGGCCATGGCTTTGGAAACCCAGCAGTGTAGCAGCATGAGGATTAAGGATAATTAATTTAAGAATGTGAAATTGGAAGATGATTCCATACTCTTCTCAGTCTTCTTGGGAGGATTCTGAAGAAGTGACCTAAAGATAAGGATGAGCCCATCCATGTTGTAAAATAAAATACATTGGGATTCACAGTTTATTGAAATTTAATAAAAATTATTTCCAAAGAATGGGAATCCTGGAGTAGCGAGGCAATTAATTAACCAGTCCATCTTAAAAGACGGAATACTTGGAACCCCTCAGCCATTGCTCAATGCCTAAATGTTTGGATTTTTTCACATCACATCTGTCCTATCTTTTCATCTTCAGTGAATCATTCCTCATGTTTGTAATTAAAGCCATATTTGCCATCATAATCTGCAGTCACCTGAGCTCATTTTGCTCTGAAGCCAGTGATAGTAAAATGTTTTATTTCTAATATGTCCCTTAACTTGATTCTAGTAAAAGCAGCAAGCAGTGGTATTTAATACACAGACTCATCAAATTCCACATAAAATGTTTAACCACATTTTTTAAAAATTCAAGTGTCCTTTACACTAGATACCTTGGAAGTAATAATACACTTTTTCTCACCATGTTGTCATTGTGTTATGCATTCTTGGAATTTCCCCTTTGTAATTATCTTAAGATCCATTCATAAACCACAGAAGAAATCAGTCTTGCTTTGTAATCCTATCTAGGTTGACATACAAAAATAGCATTGCCCCACTGGATCTTTCACTTTATAAAGCAGATGTGGCTCTGATGATTTTGGACTCTTTAGAATGACCTCCCTTACCTCTCCACTCAAATGTCATTGTCGGGTGTGAACATGCTGGAGGGGTGGAGCCAGGACAGCTTTGTTAGAATGTCTAATTCCTCAAGGTGACCGCTGATGGAGACAACATGAACTTGGATGTTCTAATAAATAATACTTTTAAATAGCCTCTAGAGTAGTTTTCTTCCCTAATCTCCACTCCTTCCAATTCAAGGTTGAATTATAAATGTTTATTTTTCAGGCTGCTTTGTTTAATTTCACTTTTCAGAAACACAACAATAAGAGTTAAAGTAGTCCTCCTTTTAAGGTAGAAAATGCTGGTATAGATCCAGATGCAGTGGATTACAAAACGTGGAATGATCATTGATTCCTGTTATACCTCTTTTTTCCTGTAACCTTGGATCCTTAAACTCATCAATAACTGAACCTGTGGTGATTACAAACCTGATAGAACCTCACATTTTGAACAGAAAGAGAGGAGACAGAAAATTGCAATGTGTGCTTGAGGCAGAGGCCAGGAAGGCTGAGATGTAGACCACGTCTCACATCTGCATCTTTTGGGCCAGCAGCCCTTCAGAAATGGTCAGGGAATGGTGAGCCCAGACGCTTGTCTTACAGCTGCTGTGCCTACCCCAACCTTTGACCCCAGTTATCATTCAGAAAACCCTCTGGCTCCAGGGGTCCTTCTGCTGCCTCCATGTAATAGATGTCTGCATGAGTCGGGTAGAAACTCCACCCCTCCAGAGGTGAGGTTCTTAATCCACAGTGAGCTGCAGGTGTTTCCAAGGACAAACTTGAGTCTCAGATCACATTCACATCAGAGGTCCTTGGTCACTCAGTTCACTTTCCAGGATCATGTACGTTCTTTCATTAATGTCACAAGAGATAACAGTAACTTCCGGCATAGTCTTCTGATCTATGCCCATTGTGAGCAAGAGTGACTGACTCAGACAGATACAGGACAGGATATGATTCGATCTTCTAACATCACACTGATGATCAGGAATACAAAGTAAAGTAGGAACATTGTGAAGCCTAGGATCTTGTTCATTCTCCATTTACATGACGCAATTGAAGAGATCACAAACAGGAGCATGAGAAAAAGCAAAACAATTGCACAAAACAAGCCATTGCTGCTGACTGGCACTGGCTGTAATCCATTGATAAGAGAGAAAAGTAACCAAGGAACGGGCAAGCTGCAAGATTGAAGAAACAATGTGAATATTCTTAATGTTTATAATAATTCCATACACTTAAATAGTATTTTACAGTTTACGAAATATGTATTTTTCCACCAAGAAAAATTAAAATCTATGAAGTAGAGCAGAAATTATTAGCCCCATTTCACAGATAAGGAAACTAAGGTTCAAGGAAATCAAATTACTTGCCCAAGGACTCGCAGCTGATAACTAGAAGAGCTTAGATTAAAACTGAAGTGTTCTGAGTCTGAGCTTTTTAAAAATCTTCTGCATACTTCATGACTTCCGTATGACTCAGATCAGTTGATGTTTGCCTTTTTTTTTATGCTGGGATTACCAGCACACATTACCACACCTGGCCCCAATGTGATATGAACTCTTAAATCTCTAAATTTTGATAAGGCCTACATTTCTTTTAATTATTTAGTGATGACAGCTGCCTTTTTACCTGCCCCTCACCCCAAATACACATACACAAATTCAAATTTAAGGAAACAAATCTGCCACCCAAAGTCAGGACATGATTAGGGAAGTGAAAATGGCCCCACTTTCTGACAAGGTAGGGAGAATGGGGAAAGAGGATGGGTACAGGAGGATAAGGTATTTGCTTGTTATGCAAAATGCTGTTTAGAGCCTCTTGAGCAGGAGTTCATATACAAAAGAGGACCAGGAGGTGAAACTGAGTCATTGCTCCTTCCAATCCCACCTCCACCGCCTTGAAAGTCAGTGAACAGAACATTTGACTGTATTTGGTAATAGAATGGATTGGACTTTGTTTTTCTTTTTTTTTTTTTTTTGAGACGGAGTTTCGCTCTTGTTACCCAGGCTGGAGTGCAATGGCACGATCTCGGCTCACCGCAACCTCCGCCTCCTGGGTTCAGGCAATTCTCCTGCCTCAGCCTCCTGAGTAGCTGGGATTACAGGCATGTGCCACCATGCCCAGCTAATTTTTTGTATTTTTGGTAGAGACGGGGTTTCACCATGTTGACCAGGATGGTCTCGATCTCTTGACCTCGTGATCCACCCGCCTCGGCCTCCCAAAGTGCTGGGATTACAGGCTTGAGCCACCGCGCCCAGCTTGGACTTTGTTTTTCGATTTATCTGTAAATTCTGGTCAGTTTCATTTCAGGCAGCATTTTAGTTCTGTTATCCCATCTGTCTGTGATGAATGAAGGGAAGATATTTTGTTCCTTTGCAGAAACCAGCAATATAAATGCCCTTTTATTCCATGTATAATGAATAAAGCAGAAAACCAGTGAACAGAACCAATGCAGTGTTTTCCAGTCACACTTAACATGCTTTAGAAAGTAACATTGCCACTCACCCCACAGTGATATCAAATATGTTACTGCCCACAGAGCTTGACACAGCCATGTCTCCCAGGCCCTTTCGAGCCACAATCACACTGGTGATGAGGTCAGGGATTGATGTGCCTGCTGCAAGGATGGTCAGGCCCATAATCTCTTCGGAAATCCCTATTGTTTCACCAACCTGGTAAACAGTAATGAGAAACCATGGCAACAGTAGGTGAAAAACCTGAGGCACATCAAAGCACTATCCACATCCTACTTTATGCAAACAGAATGCCTTCTAAAGAGCTCAGCCACACCCCCTCAGCCTGAGTGAGGGAGGGTGATAGGAGGACCAACAGCTGAGATAGCCACAGAGACAAGCAAGGCTCCTGCTCCTGACCAAAGGGACCATGTTGCTCTTCTTTTCACAATTGGTCTAAAAGTTACCTGCAGCAGATCTGCTGCTCACTGTCATTCCAACTCTAACACCTCTACTTCCCCGCTAGAACTGCCCTTCCAAAGATCTGTTCAAGTCAGCATTTCTATTTCCAGGAATGTGGACACTTGCTGTGTCCCAGGAACTAAGAGGCTGGAGGTGGAAGTATGAGCAAGATGACGTAGACCCTAATCTCAGCCTTTTAGAGAGGAAAGCTAGTAAACAAAGATTACAATGCAGTATTCCAGGCAGAACAGAAACACTATGGGCACTCAGGGGAAGACTAATGAAATGCCAGAGAGCATGCGAAACAGGTGGTTCTCAGAGTGTGCAGGGTTTCACCAGGTGAGAGGGATAGGTACATGGCGGAGAAGGCAGGAAATATGACTAATAAGCCATGGTCAGCTGGAATCAGGCAGGATTCCAAGGCCTTCATGCTGCAGGGTATGTCAGAAAAGCCAAAATTGAGAAGCACTATGTTCACCGGAATAAAAAGTCTACCTTTAAGCCTTTACAAACAACATAGAAACTGCACAGATTCACCTGATCCTCGAGACTCCCTGAGTACCGGAAATTCATCCTGAAGGAAAGTGTCCTTGGGACCTGCTGGTAGAGGATTTTGTTCCTGCTGTTCACTCACCTGGTGAGCCCACCACACCATGAGGTATGAGAACATGGCTATCCACACGATGGATCCCAGGAAGGTGAGAACAAAAAACTTCCTTGACTCCTGTTTGAAAGTTTGAAAAGGATGGGAAGTAAGTTGTAGAGGCTAAAGGTCTTTGGACCCTCTGAGCAAGCCCAAGAATCAGTGACAAGGTCTAATGGAAGAGTGATGGAGAGGAACTGGAGACATTTGACCTGAGGGCTCTCTCTCGGGGAGGACCTTGAGATGGATGGAAAAGGATGGGGGTGAGGGGTACACCTGTAGGGGAGTCCAGACAGTAGGGTGTGCAGCAGTCACCAGAGGGAAGAGAGCTGTCTCCTTGCCCTAGAACCAGGCCAATCTAGGCATTCGGTTTGGCTTTTGCAGCCTCCTTGTACCGTTCCTTTCTGGTCAGACCTTTCCTTGCAAATAAGAATGTTGGGTAGAAATAGCAGTGATTTCCCCGGGTTTTGAGAATACTCCTATGAAATATGGAGGAGGTTTAGTGACATCATTCCCAAATTAAAATCAAGAAACTGAGATAGAAGTCAAAGAGGGACTAGTGTACGCTCCTTATAGCTGTGGAAATAAGACACATTTGAGGTCTAGGGCCTCCCAAGTGCCATTGGTGTGTTGCCTGGGCACACGATTCCCCTCCAAGGCTTCAGTACCTTCCCAGATCTCAGTGGTGGACCCTTGCCAAGCTGGTTGTCCCTGGCCTCTTCCTCCCCATTAAGTGTGAGCCCGGGGTGCCTAAAGACCCCACAGCTTCCCTGGGGAAAAAAAGCCTGAGGTAAGGATGGACACACTTACCGGCCTTCGGACGTCAGGGACTGTCAGCCAGAGTGGGAACACGATGGGCAGGAGGAAGAGGTAAATGGCCTGCTTCTGCCTGGTTTCAGGCCAGTCCAGGGACAGCGGCTCTTCATTTTCCTCCTCCTCCTCCTGCTCCTCCTGCTCCTCCTGCTCCTGCTCCTTCTGCTCCTCCTGCTCCTTCTGCTCCTCCTGCTCCTCCTCCTCCTCCTCCTCCTCTTCCTCCTCCTCCTCCTCTTCCTCCTCCTCCTTTTCTTCCTCCTCTTCCTCCTCCTCCTTTTCCTCCTCTTCCCTATCTCCTCCATCACTTCCCCCTTCATCTTTTATATCTTTCTCATCATTTTTGGCTTCATCACGATTTTCACCACTGAGTTCATGGCTTTCAGTTTTGCCTTCATTACCTTTCATTTCACCGTCTTCTGTGCAGATTTCACCCTCACCTTCACCTTCACTGTCTCCTTTTCCTTCTGCTTCATTTTCATCTCCATGTTCTGCTCTGTTTCCTTGAGTTTCAGTTTCTCCTTCACCCTCTGGTTGAGTTTCACCTTCACCCTCTGGTTGAGTTTCACCTTCACCCTCTGGTTGAGTTTCACCT
>NW_016107800.1:871476-882482 GCF_001604975.1 Cebus imitator
TCACCCTCTGGTTGAGTTTCACCTTCACCCTCTGGTTGAGTTTCACCTCCACTTTTGTCTTTAGTTTCACCTTCACCCTCTGGTTGAGTTTCACCCCCACTTTTCTCTTCGGTTTCACCTTCACCAACAGTTTTGCCCCCTTTGCCTGTCATTTCACCTGTGCTTTCAGCTTCAGCCATATCTTCCTGCAATCCAAAACCAACAGATTAATGTTTGGTAACTGCTCTGCTTGTTTTCCTTTTGTTGCTGCCCAATTTTTTTGTTGGTGTGCTTCTCAGAATGTGTCTGAAAACTTAACTATGAGGAGAAAACTGGTGTGATAATTCCTATGACCAAAGTCCTACCTAGTGGCTACCCAGCTTTTATTTGATCATATCCAGGGGCGGAAAACTCACCACCTAAAGCAAAGCAGCCTCTGTCATCTTTGACACCTCTGATTCATCTGAAGTCCATATATATATCAGAGTTCTACCCCCATGTATAGGTTTACTCTTTGATGCCTTACAAAACATCAGTACTCCATGAGACAGCTCTCTTCCCTGGGTTAAAGATTCCCAGGTCCTTATATCATTTGTACATGCTATGGCCTAGAGCCTCCTCCCCATCCTCGTGAACTCATTTTAATTAGCTTATATCCCAGGAGGAGGGTATCCAAAACTGAACACAGAACATTGCAGGGAGTGAAATAGGACTATCACTCCCTTGTCTTAGATACGATGCTTCCATTAATGTTGCCTAATACGGCATGACATCCTTTGGTGGCCACAATGCATTGCTGAGTCTACTAAAACTCCTAAATTGTTTTATTACCTTATATGTATAAAATAAGGATGATAATACCTATTTATTAAGGGTTTTTATATGCCAGGCACCATGGGAAGTAGTTTAATAATAATAGCTAGCACTTACTGTGTTTTATGAATCAATTAATTCATGATATAGATAGAATTATGCCCATCTTATAGATGGAGAAACTAGAGCAAAAGGAATTAAGTAACTTGCCCATGGTCCACATAGTTTGTAAGTGATGAATTTGGGATTTGAATATGGATGGTCCACCAAACTACCCCGCTTTACCAATACCAGGTAAAGGGCCAAATGAGATGTCTGGCTTCCAAACCTGGTAGCCTGAGGAGCCTAGTTGAAATACAGATTTTTCGGCCAGGCATGGTGGCTAATGTCTGTAATCCCAGCACTTTGGGAGGCCGAGGGGGACAGATCATGAGGTCAGGAGTTCAAGACCAGCCTGGCCAACATGGTGAAACCCTGTCTCTACTAAAACTATAAAAACTAGCGGGGCGCAGTGGTGGGCACCTGTAATCCTAGCTACTCAGGAGGCTGAGGCAGGAGAATTGCTTGAACCTGGGAGGTGGAGGTTACAGTGAGCCAAGATTGTGCCACTGCACTCCAGCCTGGGTGATGGAGCAAAACTCCATCTCGAAAAAAGAAAAAAAAAGAAATACAGATTTTCTGATCCCACCTGGACCAACTAAATTAGAATCTCTAGGATTGGAAGCCAGGAATCTGTATTTCAAAATAACTCACAGATGTTCCTAAAACATCCACTTTTAGACCAGTGTTTGGGAGCCACTGACTATCTCCACATACCCTAAAAGCCATTGATAGTGGGGTCTGGTCTCAGACATAGATGCCTATGTCTCAACTACTCAGGCAGCTGAGGCAGTAGAATTGCTAGAGCCCAGGAGTTCCAGGCCAGCCTAGGCAATAAAGCGAGACCCCATAACCCCATAAAAAACGTAAGAGATAAAATTAAAAGCCATTGATTTGGAGTGTCCTCAGATTAGGCACCCAGCTAATGTATAGCAACATGCTGGTCCATCCCTTGAGCAGTGCCCTGGGCTGTGTGTTCATGGAGTAAATATGTTTTCTGTAACAAATGTCAAATATTGGCAACCCCAAAGGCTGCTGAGTGATTCTCAATTGTGATGCACATTAAGATCACCTGGAGGCTTTTTAAACCATTGATGCCCAATGACACACCCAGATATTCTGATTTAACTGGTTGAGAGGCTGGTCCCAGTGCAGTGGTGTTTACAACTAATTGATCACAACCAGTTACTGATTTCTTTGTTCCTTCTCCACTCCCATTGCTTCACTTGACTAGCCTTTAAAAAAAAAAAAAAGAAAGAAAGAAAAAAAATAACTGGTTGAGAGTGGGGCCTGGTCTTTTTTTTTTAACTTCCCCAAATTATTCTAATATGCAACCAGGGTTGAGAACTCCCCAATGAAAAAGTCAAATAGTAGCTGGTGAGGCCTGCGGTTTGAACTGGGAATGAGGATTCCTATCAGGTGGAGAATGCTTCCCAGAGGAGATGACAAGTCATTGAAACCCATAAGTGTGGGAGTGTTGGCCCATGTGCACCCTCCTTTCTGAAGACCATCACTCCTAATAGCCCCAGCTGAGCAGGTAGCTTCCCCGTCCCGCATTGGAGTCAAGTCAGCCAGCCATAGCCAGTTAGACGCAGCCTGGGTCCTTGACCAAGGAGCTGGGTTAAACTGATTCTCTCTCATCTTTTTTTTTTTGAGATGGAGTCTCGCTCTGTTGCCCAGGCTGGAGTGCAGTGGCACGATCTCGGCTCACTGCAACCTCCGCCTCCCGGGTTCAAGCGATTCTCCTGCCTAAGCCTCCCAAGTAGCTGGGACTATAGGCACGTGCCACCACACCCGGCTAATTTTTGTATTTTTAGTAGAGACGGGGTTTCGCCATGTTGACCAGGCTGGTCTCGGACTCCTGACCACAAGCGATCTGTCCGCCTCTGCCTCCCAAAGTGCTGGGATTACAGGCGTGAGCCACCGCACCCGGCCTGATTGTCTCTCTTTTAATTCTGGAAACCAGTCACTGATTTCCCCTGTGGACTGCAGGACTGGGGTAGTGTTTTGGGGTTATACGTGCTCATAAGGAAACAAATGAAGGCAGCCTGACAAGAGAGGCCCGTGATAGAGCCTATATCCAGAGAAGGGATGTGAGGGACAGCGGGACATGGAATGAGAAGCCACCAGGGTCACAGATGCCTTCTCAGGCCTAGGTCCAGCTCTTCATGAGATCAAGCTTCACTTCGTGCCCTGGGATTCCAAGGGATACCTCTGTATCCTCTTAATCCCATTTACCTGAGCTAGTGGTAATAGGCCTACTCATGTTACCATGAAGCTTAGATTCTGAACCCAAAGTTGCTGGCTTAAGGATGAAATATAATCAAGTGCTTCTGGGTATTGAATGGAGAGGAGAAAAGAGATGGAACTTGCAAATGGAATGCTTTTTACTGTCAGTCACTCAACATATATTGAGCACAACTGTGTACCAGGCATTCTGTTTCCCTCTGTAGGGGAGCCAGGGGTAACTCAGACTTCGATCTTGCCTTCAGCAACCTCACCACCTAGTAGGCTCAGGATACAAGAAAGGCAATTGGCAAAAGCCCTGAGATAGGTGCAGAGTGCCAGGGGCATTTAGATTTGGAGCGGATCAAGGCAGCTACATGACAAAGATGTTTATACTGGCCAGAGGCCAGGGAGAAGGCTGGGAGTGCGTGACAAGATGAGGATATATGAAAATGGAGGAGAAAAGGCATTCTAGGGAGAGGAGCCTCAGAAGGTTTGAAGGCCTTCGCCCAGCAACCCTCCCACCTGCATTTCGAGCTTCCCATGTGAGCCAAAGCTGGGAGGTAGAAAAACATGGAGACAAGAAATCTAGTTTGGCCGGAACATGGTGGAAGAAGAGACCATGGAGCTGTAAAGACAGAGCAGTGTCAGGACTTAGGAAGCTCTGCAGACAAGGCTGGGAAGCCTGACCAGGTGCAGTAGGCAATGAGGAGCCTCAGCAGGTTCGAAGGCCTTCACCCAGCAACCCTCCTATCTGCATTTCAAGCTTCCCAGTGCTCTTGAGCTACCTGGTCTCACTGTCGCCTAGTTGCTGACAGAGACCCACTAACAATTATTCCTTATGTTCTTATAGCATGTGACAGTTCACAATACATTGTCAATATATTAGTTCACTGATACTAAGATGTTCCAGTGAGTTAATTGGCTCCATGAGATATTGGTATTTTTGAAATGATCTTCAGAGAAAGAGTAATATTTACCCCTAGAGGACTGAACCTCAAATAGGATTTCAGACCTTCAGGGAGGATGTATTTGTGGTCAGCAACTCCTTCCCTGGACTTCTCCAGTTTCATCTGTGCAAAGGATGGGTGCTTACCTGACCACCCGGATTCTTCTTCTGATCTCCCTTGATGTCTGGAGCAGGGGCTGATGTGACCGTGACCACAGGGAACTTGGCTGGCTCCTCCTCTTTAAAGAATAAAATGGACTACATTAGAAGAGTGGACAAGGCTCTGAGGGAAGCTGGTAGAGACACTGGCGTAAGTGGCTGCAAAGCTATTTGACTTCAGGGTTTCTGAAGGTTTATTTGGGGGAATTTCTTGCTGGTAGGAAAAGAAAGATGATGTGAATTGTTATTGCCCTGACCTATCTGCAGATGAGCAGACAGCTGGCAAGTGACCATTCTTGCTCCCCTGTAACTCACAGACATTTCCCTCCTGGCCATTGTGGCCAAGGACACTGTCAACAGCTGGGCAGCCAGAACAGGCAGAGGGCAAAGCTCCCAGCACTTGGAGTCTGACCCTTTGCCTGATTCCAAAGGCAGTAGCTTTTGAAGCCTTGGAACAGGATTGACAGGAAGGGAAACCTGGGAAGTCTGGGAAGCTAGGTTTAGGTAGGGTTCTTTCACTTCTTGGCTGTGTGGCTTTGGGAAGTCACTTGACCTCTCTGAGCCTCATGTGTATAGGATGGGAAGAATGACTGCTACTCCACCTCTCTCTAGGGTAGCTGGATGGATCAGGCAGTGTGCTGTGCAAAGCCCACATGGCAGTGGCTGTCCCACTTTCTCAGTCCTAGCTGCCACACAGATAGGGACACCAGACCCCTGATAGCCTTCCCTCACTGGGGTTGCTGGTTTCAGACCCAGTAACTAGCAACACTGTCCTTGTACAGAAGAGACAAGAAGAAGAAATAAAATCCAATAGTCTCATTTGGGATGAGATTTAGCAAAAAGAAGTAGAAGTTCAACAATCCTCTAGCCTTCCCTTGCCTACCCTACCTGAGGAAAATGGAGAGAAAGCTGTATGGGGCCACTCTCAGACCAGCAGCCATGTCAGCAAGACAGCACCTGGGAAGGAGGAGTCTAGAGCGGAGCGGTATTCAGGGCAATATCTGACCCTCACTCTGACTGGCTCACAAAGACGTGTCTCAGCCCCTGGCCTGGCTGGCTGCCACCTCCAGGCCAAACTCACTACTGACAACAGGGAGAGTGGGCAGGAGAAAACCCGCTGGTGTGGCCATCTTCTCACCCTCTGGTTTGCTTTCTGCTTTGGCTTGGGGTTGAGCTCTGGCCTCTTGATTCAAGCTCTCCTCCTCCTTCTCCTTGGCGAGGCGAACTGCAAAGGAGAAAGGATATACATCTTACCTGGGATCGCAGGATCATCCCTGCCACACCCTTTCAGTTAGGACAGTCAGCAGAGCAGCCAGAGGGCAGCTGCAGAATGTGGGAAAAGGCTGCCCCGGGGGTTGTGACACCTGGATTCTGATCCTACTAGGCCCATTTGTGATGCTTAATTCCCAAAGATTTGTCTTAACATTCTCTGCATTGCCACTGACTGGCCGTGACCGAAGGTAAGTCACTTCCCTTTTCACGGCCTATTTCCTCTCTGGTAAAATGACATGGTTGGACTCAGGGCCAAGAAATAGGATTTATTTCCTTTACAAGTTCAAGTGATGGCCTGCCTGGGTACTGAATTGAGAAGGACTCTGACCCAGGCTTCGTAGGAAAGTACCATGATTGATTGGCAATATCTGTGATGAACATGAAATGGAGAAATAATTGCAAGGAGATGTTTTTTGCCACCTTTGGACTATAGTATCTTTGTAGCTAAGAAGCTCTACTATAGCTCCAAGGGGACGACCGATGGCCATGTTCATAAACCTTCCATCTCCAGTAGAAAAGGGGAAATTATTCACCAAGAAGCTCTCAGCCACACCCTTTTTGACCCCAGGCACAATAAGAGCCTGAGAAGGACCCCCTTCAGATTCCTGTGCACGTGCTTTCCTAGAGGCCCACAGAGCAGCATGCACAGAATTGTGCTGCCCTGATTTCCAGGCGAGAAACACAAGGCAGGCAATTTTCTTCCACCGTGACTATGTGACAGGAAGCATGCAAGTACTTTACATGTGTAATGTCAAGGTGAGAGGGGAAGAAGGAACAAGGCTCAGATGAAGGAGCGCACAGCTGTGTGGCCTGGGAGGGTGAGGGCAGTGGGACAAGTGATAAGAACAAAGTGGTGTTGGGCTGGGCGCGGTGGCTCATGCTTGTAATCCCAGCACTTTGGGAGGCTGAGCTGGGCGGATCACGAGGTCAAGAGATCGAGACCATCCTGGCCAATATGGTGAAACCTGTCTCTACTAAAAATACAAAAATTAGCTGGATGTGGTGGTGTGCATCTGTAGTCACAGCTACTTGGAAGGCTGAGGCAGGAGAATCACTTAAACCTGGGAGGTGGAGGCTGCAATGAGCTGAGATCGTGCCACTGCACTCCAGCCTGATGACAGAGTAAGACTCCGTCTCAAAACAAAAACAAAAACAAAAACCAAAGTGGTGTCATGGGATCTATGGGATCTATTCTGAAATTAGGCGGCTCTGCCCCATAAGCACTGGGTGACTTTGGGAAGCCTGCATGCCCTCACTAAGCCTCAGCATCCTCTCTCTAAAAAGGTAATACCATAATATCCTCAAGGCACTGACGTGATGGGGGTTCATGAGACAAAATAAATAAAAACACCCTCACTGCTGCAAGTGCTGGCCTCACTCCTATTGTTACTTTAGCATGGACTCCGGAGCCTGCTGACCTGAGTTTGAATATTAGTTCTGCCACTTGCGCTATAGCTGTGGACCTAACTGGGTGATTCCTTATGCTCTCTGTACTTCAGATTCTTCATCTATAAAATCTCCCAGAGTTGGTGACAGAGCAAGTGAATTTATACATGAATATGCTCAAAACAGTATCTGACATCTGGAAAGCACTATACAACTTTCAGCTGTAATGACACAACAACAATGATGAAAACAAATTGACTGGAGTAGTTGAGAGCAGCTGTCCTACCTGGGAAGCAACCCCACAGAGACGATGCCCAGCATTCCAGAGGGCCTGAGTTAGAAGGAACCCTGGAGATCATCTAGTTCGTAGTACAGATGAACCGAGAGGAAACAGAGAAGCTGGAAAGTGTAATCTGGGAAGTTGGGTGGATCAAAGCCTCTGCCCGGCTCCAGGATGGGCAGAAAACAGATAAATGGGTCTGGAGTTTCCTCCTCTCCACCTCTCTCCTAAACTCGCAGAGACAGTTCAGTTGCAGCTGGCCCTGGCAATAAGCTCCATGGGTAGAGCCGCCACTATGACACCTGTGGTCCCTCGAAGTGGGCTGGTGGGCCTGGGTCCTCATCAGAACTGGGAGGTCAGGGGCCAACACACCATTGCCTCCTTCATGCAGACAACCCCAGTGCCCCCTTGGCACTAATCAAGCCTTGAAGCCTTCTGTTGAGCAACGTGTAGCTGCTGTCACAGGAGGGCTCCCTTGGCTCTGGTCTCGGCACTGAGTACCTGCAGACTGTTGGCTGGAAGGGCTAGCAAAAAACAAGCTTCCACTTTTCCTTCTCATCCCTCACAGCCTAGCCTCTCACTTCCCATGTTACTGAGGAAAGCAGGTCAGCTGCAGGGTCTCCCCCACCCTGTCTCACACATATCCAAGTGAAATCACCGCAAGAGGCATGGGACCCTGGAGAGGAAAAGCCCTTTCACAGAAAGGTGAGAGTTTAGACCCCAGGAAACGTCTTTTCCACGGATCAGCTCTGTGGAAAGAGCTGAACACCTGGAAAAAGTGGAAACATCTGGATGGCCATCTGGAAACAGCATACGTAAACACAAATGTGCATCTAGAGTCTGGGGAATAAAGGCCCTCATCACAGCCCTTCACGGTCCCCGCCCCTCCCGCACATAGTCTCAGGGTGTAGAATCAGGCTGGGCTGTTGAGCACGATTGAATCCCAGAGGATATCTGCAGTCATGCACTGTGAGAGCCATTTCCTGTCCCAAAGACGCCCAGAGACAATGTACCAGCATGCTCGTCCTCCCTGGGATGACTGCTGCTGGTTCCTGGGCACTGGTTTCCTCACACGCTTCTCCTCTCTCAGCGTGGCTGGATCATCGCTTTAACATCAATCTCCTCTGACCTCAGCCTGGCCTGAACATCACGTAATCCTGTTAGGACAAGTAGGCCAGCTGGAGGCTGTTGGTCATGCAAGTGGCCCAGCTGGGGGCCCTCTAGTCCCATCCAAGAGAAGGTCTTTATTGTCAGGACTTCACTAGTCAGTGATTCCTCTGGGAGTGGCCACTCTTGACCCAGAGATCGAGCTTTCCTCACAGGGCTGAGGCCAGAGCCCCCCAGCACTCATCACCGGAGGCTGCCAGGGGCTGCAGCTTCCATTCCGCAAACCCCGGAGGTACCATCTTTCTGGGGCTGACATTTGTGGAAGGCCTCTCTCGCAATGTCTGCTGAGGCTTACCTTCAGAAATTTCTTTTTACTTCTTTTTTTCCCCCCTCTCTTTTTTTCCTAACAGCTCCATTAGCAGCTTAGATTAATTTTTTCTCCCTTTCTCTCTCCCTCTGTTCTTACCTTGACGAATTCCTAAGGAAGGTTTCATCACTTGTCTGATGTAGCTTTTCACAGTATTTTTTTTTTTAATTTTTAAAATTTTTTTGAGATGGAGTCTCACTCTGTTGCCTAGGCTGGAGTGCAGTGGCTCAATCTCGGCTCACTGCAACCTCCACCTCCTAGGTGCAAGCGATTCTCCTGTGTCAGCTTCCCGCGTAGCTGGGATTAAACGGATCCACCGGTGCGCCTGGCTAATTTTTTTGTATTTTAGTAGAGATGAGGTTTCACAGTGTTGCCCAGGCTGGTTTCGAACTCCTGAGCTCAGGCAATCCCCCCACCTCAGCCTCCCAAAGTGCTAGGATTATAGGTGTGAGCCACTGCAACCAGCCCATATTTTTTTTTTTTTTTTAACAACTGACAAGCCAAATATTGTCTCTGAAAAGGACTTCAGAGTCTAAAGAAAATTCTGAGTCCCAAAAATCTGTCCTTGAGCCAGAAAGGTCAGTCAGAGTGCTCCCTGGGACTCAATGGATCATTCTGTGGTGTCATATTCAGCTTGGCCCTCAGCCCTCCTGCCCAACTGCAGTCCGAGCCCTTGGCTTTTGTCCAAAGGCAAGCCTTTCCTTGATGGGTCTCCTGGCTGGGCTCCGGTTCTGCACCAGAGCCCCAGAGACAGCGGGGCTCAAGGAGAGCAGGAAAGTAACTGAGAGGTGCCCTTTAGGGGTCTGAGATGCATCGGGCAACTATTTTGAGAAGCAGAAGGCAGGATTTGGTAAGGTGCATAGTGAGAATCTCAGCCACTGCCACCATTTGTCAAATTGGACAACAGCCCCCCGCTGTACTTTGGGCCCTGCTCTTACCCTCATCACCCCTAGAAGGCTCCTGGCAGTTTCCAGGGTGTCCTTCAGGGTTCCTGACTGGAGGAGGAGTTAACAGGTTTCCTAAGACTCCAGAGTTGAATATAAAGCAAAAGGAAGTGCCACTAAGAACTTCTGGGCTTTGGGACCCTACAAGCGATGTCCCCAGAAGCAGCCCAGGCCAGTCAGCCTGGGTCAAGCTGTCTGGCTAGACGCTCTCCGTGGAACACTGGGGCTGACTCCTGGGCAGTGGGCCTTGCAGGGCAGCCCCAACCCAGCCCTGGGCAGAGCACAGCTGCAGGTTAACCCCTTCGTTTTATAGGGAGGGACAGAGGCAGGGAAGTAGCGGGATGTGGATACTCAAGGACATTTGCTTTCATGTTCCTTGTTGCCCTCTCTTGGTGAGACCCGTCTTGGTCTCTACCCTCTTTCCCAGACTGTCTGACTTTTACTACCCACTCTTTCCTCTGCTTATTCTCTCTTCCCACCCCCTCCTCACTGCCTCTCGGATTTTCAGGTCCCAGTTCTTCTCCAGCTACAGGAGGGAAGGAGTGGATGGGACAGATGTGGGTGTCTGGGGAGGCCTTGCTTACCTTCCCTCAGGGGGTCCAGGCTGTGAAGCATGAGCTGGTAGATGGTGCTGCGGATGGTGCTGTTGTGCAGAGAGGTCGAGCTGCTCCCTCGGGTCAGCAAGGATGGGAGCTGAGCAAGAGGAAACCCTCAGTGGGCCCCTGTCCAAGACAGGGGAGGAACCACACCAGAGCATCACCAACCTTGCCTCTTTCCCATAAAGATCAGGGAGAAAGCACAGATGCTTTATCCTGACCTCCCCTCTTCCTCCACCTCCAACCAGGAGAGCTACACTGCTTTCTTTCTCAGCCTCCCCTCAGCTCCTCCAGGACTATTTTGTTCTATGTACTGGATAATTTCCCAAGGTCTCCACAGGGAGCAGACCCGGTGTATTAAGGATACCATATTACCAAGGGTTTGCACATCCCTGCAAGTACACACTCAGGAACACTCCCTCAACCACACACCACACAGACAGCACCACCGCACATGGCTACAGCCCTTTACAGTCCACAAAGAGCATTATCATGTTTTATCATTGCCCCACTCCCAGAGATAAGCAAAGCTGTGATTCCCATCTATGGAAAGGGAAATTAAAACTCAAAGAAGCTAGGAGGCTTAGCCAAGGTCACGCGGGAAGTAAATGAAACAGAGTAGTATCCAGGTCTTCTGATTCTCACATCAGTTTTTGTTTGTGTTTTTTCCCTATGTGCTTGGAGACCTTCACAGGTACACACACACACACACACACACACATCTAGGCTGTACAGACACAGATGTGACACTTATTCATAGTAACACACTGATTTACAATAGAGCATCCAAAGACAACACTCCCACACTTGCTGAGTCCTCCCTCCCCCA
>NW_016107800.1:885757-887117 GCF_001604975.1 Cebus imitator
TTTTTTTTTGTATAGACCAGGTTTCTCTATGTTGTCCAGGCTGGACTTGAACTCCTGTGAGACCAGCAGACCTCCTCCTTCATCCCCACAAAGGGATGGGATCACAGGTGTGAGCCAGCACACCCAGCCTTGGCTGCCCTCAGCAATCGTCTTTACCTTCTCAGAAAATATAGAAAATAGTGCTTGATCTAGGGCCATTCACCCATCCCTCCAACTTATTCATTCATTTGGTTTTTATTTACTGAGAACCTGCTATACTACTTATATGGTGCTATTCTGGTGGCTTTAGGGATACAAAGATGTTTAGGACATGGATTCTGTGTCCAGAAAGAAATTGAGACCAATGATAACACAGATGCATGACAAAAAAGAAGGTGGTTCCTGAAATAAAAGCCACAGATAGGTGCAGTGCTGGGATGGTCAAGGAAGCTTTCTGAAGTAGGTAGAATTTGAGTAAACTTTGAAGGATTAGGGGAAGTTTGAATGCTTGAATACACATTGCTAAATGAATGAATGAACATAAAAATGAATGAAACAGAGCATAAAAAATCTGCATATGAAGGGGGCACTGTGCATTTTAGCAAATCCCCCCAACTCTTTCATAACACATGACCCCATTGGCCCAGCCATCTCACTATTTCTCACATCCACCTCTCACCCAAAGAGTTCTATTTTTTTTTTTTTAAGATGGAGTCTCGCTCTGTTGCCCAGGCTGTAGTGCAGTGGCATAATCTTGGCTCTGGGTTCAACCAATTCTCCTGCCTCAGCCTCCTGAGTAGCTGAGACTACAGGTGTGCATCACCATGCCCAGCTAATTTTTGTATTTTTAGTAGAGACAAGGTTTCACCGTGTTGGCCAGGATAGTCTTGATCTGCTGACCTCATGATCTGCCCACCTCGGGCTCCCAAAGTGCTGGGATTACAGGTGTGAGCCACCTCGCCTGGCCAAGAGTTCTCTTTAGAGGCAAAGAACTGTAAGGGTCCAGTCTACACTCTGGGGTGGATGGTTCTGAACACCAAGAGGCAGGAGAGACTGGTCTTTGCCCCATGTGACTGCATATGCTCCATGGTGCACATCCCTAATGGTTTCTCGGCCATTCAGATTTATTAAAGCCAAAATACCTTTCTAAGGATTCATTGTTCATTGCTAATTTCAGTATGCACTTCTAGCTTTCTGAAGCCTTTCACTTCCATTTTATTATTTAATATGACCAACTCTGAAATAGACAACACTCATATTATTGTAGCTATTTTGACAGATGAGAAAACTGAGATGCCGAATGTTTCCATCACTTACGCATACTCACAAAGATGATGACAGAACTCTGTCTTCTTTTTTCTCTCTTTTTTTTTTTCTTTTT
>NW_016107800.1:888752-890418 GCF_001604975.1 Cebus imitator
GCCTCCTGGGTTCAAGCAATTCTTCTGCTTCAGTCTCCTGAGTAGCTGAGATTACAGGTGCATGCCACCATATCCGGCTAATTTCTGTATTTTTAGTAGAGATGGGGTTTCACCATATTGGTCAGGCTGGTCTCGAACTCCTGATCTCAGGTGATCCACCCACCTCAGCTTCCCAAAATGCTGGGATTACAGGAGTGAGCCACCACACCCAGCCGTGAAATTAATTTTAATAATACACTTTATTTAACCCAACATGCCTGAAATATAATTTCAACATGTAATTAATATTACAAATATTGGGGTGTTTTACATCTTCAGACTAAACCTTTGAAACTGGTATATATGTTAAACTCATAGCACATCTCAAATTGCACTAGCCACATTTCCAGGGCTCAACAACGGTATGCAGCTGGTGGCTGCAGTCTCTTCTCGCTCTCTCATTTCTCTGGTTTTTGCACATGTCTATGAGATGCCCTACCCCTTGTATAGTCAGTGAATTCCTGCTTGTCCTTCAAGATTCAGTTAAGGATCCCCTCCCCTAGGAAGCCTTTCCTGACCCTCTGGTCTGTTGAGATGTCTGCTCTCTGCAGTACTAAATCCCTCAGCATTTACCTCTACCATTACACATGACAGTGGAACTACTGCTTTACTTATCTGTCTTCCCCACTGAGAAGGATTTACCATGGAGATGATGAAGCTTAAGCTTCAGGGCTCATCACTCTCCTACACAAATCCCATCCAAGGCTTGCACCTAATTTTGTAGCAACAGTTTTAGATTCTTTCTCTAAATGAGTATCAGGCTCCACAAAACCTAGATCACCTCCACCTCCTCCATTAGGCTAAGCTCCTTGAGAGCTGAAACTGTGCTTTATTTATCACCAGATGCCAGGCCTATCACAGGTTTCATACAAAGATGTTCAATGAATGTTTGCTGAATGAATGTTGGAGTTCTTGGGGGATTACTCCCAGACTATCTGTCTTTCAGAGTAGCATCAGCCAGTCCTTGATTTTAATTACCATATATTCATTGGTGACTCACAATTTTCTGTTTCCAGGCCAGACTTTCTTTCTGGGCTTCAGACTCATTTGTGCCACTGCCTCCCAGATATACCTACTTAGAAGTGGTCTAAGCACCCAAACTCACTATTCCAAAGTGGGAACTCTTGAGTCTCCCTAAACCTATTCTTCTTTCTCAGTGGATGGCACTACCATCCATGCCGCTGCTCAATCCAAAAAGCTCAGCAGCATCCTTGACTTTCCTGATTCTCTCACCCTCCATATCCACTTCACACCAAGTCCAGATGATTCTGTCTTAAAACATTCACAAATATATATATATATAAACAGCCCACAACAGCCTCCTAACTGGATTCCCTGCTCCAATCTTGCACACCTACAATTCATTCTCTACTCAGTGGCTACTCATTACTTCATTTGCCCGTTGAGCTTAAAATAAAATCCAAACTCTGTGTCTGATGCATAGGGCCCTGCATGGAGTATCAGGTTGGTGCACAAGTAATCATGGTTTTTGCCATTTAAAAGCAAAAGTAGGCCGGGCACGGTGGCTCAAGCCTGTAATCCCAGCACTTTGGGAGGCCGAGGCGGGTGGATCACGAGGTCAAGAGATCGAGACCATCCTGGTCAACATGGTGAAACCCCGTCTCTA
>NW_016107800.1:892536-910163 GCF_001604975.1 Cebus imitator
AAAAAAAAAAAAAAAAAAGAAAGAAAAGAAATGGGGTTTCACCATATTGGCCAGGCTGGTCTTGATTGAACTCCTGGCCTCAAGTAATCCCCTGCCTCAGCCTCCCAAAGTGCTGGGATTACAGGCATGAGCCACTGTACCTGACCAAAAGCTTAAGAAAATTTTATGAAGAGAAACCTTAAAATTGAGCATTGTACTCTTACCATCTTTTCCTGACAATTAGAGGGAAGCTGATTATTATTCAAAGAGTTGAAGAAGGGAACACCTTAGCCCAGGCTAGGATGGGTCCTTTGGGAGCACAGTGAGTTCTCTAGAGCCTAGTGGGCAGGACCCACAGAGGCAGAGGGGGCCTCAGTGGCTGTTTCCTGTGCACAGCCCCTTGCTTCCAAAGCAGGCAGCTAGCTCTACAGGTCACTGACAGGAGCCCTTAGGCTAAATGCCAACCCTGACAAGAAAGGGGAGGACCAGACCCTAAAGAGGCACCAGGTTTGACTGTTTGAGGCCTTGTTGATTGGTTTAATTTTAAAAAATCCTGCCAGGGAGCAGGTGTGGAAATCCTGCCAGGGACCAGGTGTGGTGGTTCACACCTGTAATCCCAACACTTTGGGAGGTCAAAGTGGAAGGACTGCTTGAGGCTAGGAGTTTGAGACCAGCCTGAGTAACACAGTAAGACACACCCCCAGCCTTCCCCCACCTCCCCTTACCTTCTCTACAAAAAGTTTTTAAAATTAGCTGGGTGTGTTGGCATGCACGTGTAGTCCTAGCTACTCAGGAGGCTGGGGAGAACGACTGCTTGAGTCTGGGAGGTCAAGGCTGTAGTGAATCACGCTTGCACCACTGCACTCCAGCCTGGGCAACAGACCAAGACCTTGTCTCAAAAATAAATCAATTAAAAAGTCCCTCCAGGATGAAAATAGTCCCCAGTGCATTTAGGAGGGAATAGTGGACTTTTCCCCAGGAGTATTCTAGAGGGAAGAGTGTGGGTATGGAGCATCCAAAGGAGCCCCAACTAGGCTCTTTCTCTGCTTTGCACCGCTTTTCGCCATTGGCTTTCCACAAGACTGTCTTGCTAATCATGCACCTCGTGCAGATGGCTGGTGCTTCCTGGCTAATCTAGTCAAGTATAAAGAACAGCCCCTGCTGTCCTTCAAATACCAATAAGGCTTTTCAGCCAGCCTAGCGCCTCCACTTTGCTGTCTGTTGGCTTTCTGTGACTGCATGGTCAAGGCAGGTCAGAGATCTATCATTTTTGGCCAGAACAAATACATTTAAGGGGTTTGAAACCAAGTATACTTGAAAACTAAGTTTCAGAGAGAGAGCTAAGTTAGACTGTGTTGATAACTATGCAAACATTTCCCATTTCCTTATTGGGGCCATAAAAGGCATCCTCGAACCAATATATGCCAATCTGACAGTGCTGTCCAAAATAGTTTTAGTTGTGATTTTTTTTCAGCCAGTGTCAAAAGTGAGACTCTAAAATAATTACTATATGTCTATGTCCAATACTAAGTCCTTTATTTTTTTTTCTGGGAATATTCTTAAGTAAATTCTGACTAGAATCACTACTAAAACACTTTTATCCTGATTCTAGATACTCAGGGCAGAATAAAAAAGTGAAAAATCCTCCAGCTCAGAAACTCAACAGCCATCAGGTGGGTGAATATCTAGTAAGAAAATTGTTCTCTGCTGATTCTGTCCCCAAGCTGTTCAGGCAGGAGAACACCTGCAAGCATGTTGCTCTTAGTAAAATATCACGTGGCCATTCCAATTAGTTTATTATCTGTAGCTGCTTTCACACTACAAGGACAGAGTTCAGTAGCTGTGACAGAGACTATATGGCCCACAAATCCTAAAATATTTACTGTCTGACCCTTTAGAGAAAAACTTTGCCAACTTCTGCATAGCTCATCCATTCACTTTACAGATGAGCAACCCAAGGCCTGTTTGAAAAGCAAAGTGTCTTTATAGCACTTTGCACAGGGTTCACTTCACTGGAGTTAATTTTCTCTAGGCTTGTCCCTACTGGATACAATCTTTTTATTTCCCACACAGCCTTCCATTTAACTTAATAATAATGGTTTGTTGTATTGCACTGTCTTGCCCGGGGTAACGGGAATAGTCAGCAGTGGAACCTGGCTTAAAACCCAGATACTGTGATTCATAATCAATGGCAAGGATCGCCAAGTAGCTGTGTAACTTTGGCTGAGTTAATTGTCCTTTCTGAGCCTCAGTGTCCTCATCTGCAAGATGAAGGTAATCCATTTCTTGTAAGGTTTTATGAGAAATTGTTAAGACAATGTATGTGTGGAATAGGCTCTCCTTAAGCGTGGATTCTCACCCCGACTCCTTTGTCTCACTAAACTGGAGTTCTGGAACTTTTAGGGTTCCCTGAGGAAACTGAACTAAACACTTAAGGAACTTCTTCTCAGAACAAGACACTGGGCTTGGCCCTTTAGGAGATACAAAAATTATGTCCCCATTTAGTGGCAGTGATAAGACTGATGTGACCAGACTGATGATCTGGTTAAAGGGAAATAAGGTGTCTTTGAAGGGGTAATGACATTTAAAAAATGCCAATGGGGCCAGGTGTGGTGGTTCATGCCTAACTTCAGCACTTGGGAAGCTGAGGCGGGAGGATCACTTAAGACCAGGAGTTTGAGACCAGTCTGGGCAACATGGTGAGGCCCTCCTACAAAATATTAAAAATTAGCTGGGCGTGGTGGCACATGCCTATAGTCTCAGCTACTAGGGAGGCTGAGGTGGAGATTGCTTGAGCCCAGGAGTTTTAGGCTGCAGTGAGCTATGAGTGCACCAGTGCACTGCAGCCTGGGCAACAGAACAAGGCCCTGTCTCTTTTTTTGTTTCGTTTTGTTTTGAGACCCTGTCTCTTAAAAAAAAAAAAGCCATACTGGATCTATTTCAACAAATAAGAACAGAGCATCAGTGTGCTTACTGGTTGGCAAGAAACTGCTACTAAAGACCTTGATTCTCTTTTGAAATCATAATTATGCTTCATTTGTCCGGTAAGCTTTGCTTTGATGATCTAGCTCAGATCAAATGGAAAGTTCAGAGTTTGTGGAGTCTAAATAAAAGCAGAATTACTATGAGGGACTGGGAAGCAAGTCAGAGGCACTTTGGAAACTGCTGGCCTGCTGTATACCAAAGTATTAGGCGCCTTCTTCAGAGGAGAATACCAGGACTTCATGGCCATCCCTGAGAACTTAGCAAGACCTGCCCTAAGAACTGCATTAGGAGGGAGGTTCCTGTTTCCTCGTATTAAATTATGTAATGCTCTAAGCCTCTCTTTCTTTTTTAAGCCTTTGGCTTCATGATGGATAGTCTGGTGGGAAATAGCACTGAATGAGGAGTTAGGAGACTGGGTTCCCATTCCAGTTCTAATATCTGCTGGCTTTATGACCCTGGGAAGGATATTCCTCCTTTTTGGACCATCTGCAAATGACACAATAGGAGCTCAGTTGACCAGATCAGACAAATAACCATTGTGCTGGGTCCTGACAGAACTGAACTCACTTAGATGCAGGACATTATCATACGATGTTAGAGTTAGACAGCACCTTTCAGTGATTAGTTGGACTCTGCCATTTCTCCTAGAGAGGGCAAAGGACCTGTCTATGGTGACATAATTCACTAGAGGCAGAATCAGATTAGAACCTAGGTTTCCTGGCTCTCTGTTCTATGCTTTGGCCAGAACAACAATGTTATCTAAAAAATCCAAAGGAAATGCATTTAATCTCCCTTGCCTCATGTATCTCACAGACACGTTGCTGAGTTTGGTCTCCATCCTGCTCACTCATCAAAACTGCTCTGGATTAGGTAGCTAAGTCCATCAACTCCATGCAAAATTCTGCTCACACCAGCAGCTTCTCTGAGACCTGGAATAGGCAGGCTGTGAGCCAACCCTTACCCAAACTCATGCTTTAGGAGGAGGAGAGAAGTGGGGTCTGTGCTCCCTATGGTACCCTCACTTTAGAGACTCAAGGAACAAAAAACTGGGAATGATCCAAGTGTGGTGGTATGTGCCTGTAGTCCCAGTCACTCCCAACCCAAAAAAAAAAACAAAAAATTGGCCGGGCGCGGTGGCTCAACCCTGTAATCCCAGCACTTTGGGAGGCCGAGGCGGGTGGATCACAAGGTCAAGAGATCGAGACCATCCTGGTCAACATGGTGAAACCCCATCTCTACCAAAAATACAAAAAACTAGCTGGGCATGGTGGCGCGTGCCTGTAATCCCAGCTACTCAGGAGGCTGAGGCAGGAGAATTGCCTGAACCCAGGAGGCGGAGGTTGCGGTGAGCCGAGATCGCGCCATCGCACTCCAGCCTGGGTAACATGAGTGAAACGCCGTATCAAAAAAAAAAAAAAAAAAAAAAAAAAAAAAAAAAAAAAATTTGGGAATGAATTTTCAGAGATCACTTCTGCAGTTAATAATCTTCCAGGTTATTGAATCATCCAATTAATTTAATAGGAAGGCCCCTCAAGCAGGCAGAGAAGTTCTTGGATAGGAACTTATGAGTCGGGAAAAAGCCCCAGGATTGGTGCTCCTGGTGTCCGGTCTCCAGTAAGCACAGAGAGATGGCTCTGCCCCTAGGGCTAGCTTGCCAGTGCATGAGTAGAGCTCCCATCCTCTCTGATATTTTCCAACACAAAACAAAAATTTAAAAGTCTCCTTCTTCTCAGACACCATCCCAGCCGTCAGCCCCTCCAAGTCTGGAATGTGAACTAACAGGGTTAAATGAAAATGAGGGTGCTAGCTAAACCTGAACGCCATGCACATGGAAGAGATTATCATTTTTCCCTGCCTGGCATCTTCTTGGACATTCTCCAAAGCCCAACTCAAATGTCATTTCCAAACACCTGGTCACGACAACCTGAGTTCAAATCTTGGCTGTACTGCCTATTTGCTGTGTGACCTTGAACATGTGGTTTAACTTCTTTAGGCTTCGGTTTCTTCTCCTGCAAATGCGGATCATAATATAACCAGTTTATAGGGTGATTAGGGTTGAGCCAATGTCATGCTTACAAAGGCCCTAGCATAGTGCCTGGCAGAGAATAGGTACTTTATAAATGTTGAATAAATAGTAAAGGAACCAGAGCATTCACCTCTTGAGGTCTGATCCAATACCTCTTCACTCCCTGGCTTCGCCAAATCTTTTCATCTCAAAGAGGTTAGAGAAGCCTGAGCCAATTTGTCCTTACCTTGCTGAGGTTTCCTAAGGCCGTGACCTTGGCCGCTGACCTCCTGCTGAGCTGCTCCTTCACCCAGACCTCAATTTGCTTGTTCCACTTCATGGTGAACACATAGAAGGCATAGGCCAGCAGCAGCAACAGGCTCTCCCACCAGGCAATGAGGCTGTCCAGGAAGAAGAGGATGAGCATTATCAGGTCAAGGATGTAGAAGGAGACATCACGGAATAAGGGCCACCAGGTGAGGTGGAGGATCTCTCGGGAGAAGAGGGAACAAGTGCCAATGACAAAGAGAATGTTGAACACAGCAGAGCCCACAATGGTACCGATGCCCACGTTGCTGTGGGAAATGAAGACACCGATGAGGGACGTGAAGAGCTCAGGGGCAGAGCCTCCAGCAGCCATGAATGTGGCGCCTGCCACATCCTCGGAGATCTGCAGCTTGTCTGTGATGACACCCAGGGCTGGAACGAAGTACTCGTCACAAACAATGGCCAAGGCCACAAACACATACATCATGCCGAAAATGTGCAGGACCACCCAGCCCTGCCGCCGCTCCTCCACACTGAACAAATCTGGGGGATACTCTCCCTTGGGGTGGAGGTCTGGCAAGCTAGAAGGCAGCACTGAAGGACTGGGACTGAGCTCCTCTGGGAGCAGGGCCGTTGTGAGGCTTGGGGAGAGAGTGGTGGGCATGGCTGGGGTTGGCTTCACAACCACACAGTGATGGACCTGCGTGGTCAGCTTTTCCCTGACCATGGGGGTTGCTGAGGTACTGGGTGCTGTGGAAGGTTTCTTTGCCAACCTCCAGATTGTGGCTGGGGCTGTTTTGATGGCTGATACACTGGTCCTGGATGAGGGATTCCTAACACTCCGGGCAGCAGTGGAGGCTTTGGTTTCTGCTGGACTGCTGCCTGCCATGGTGCTTATTGTCACCTGCCCCTCAGAGGTGGCTGGGGTATGCGCCAGGACTGTTCCCTGAGTCATCAGGTTGTTCTTTCCCACTAACCCCCAGGGATGGGTTGAGCTGTTATTTTCCATTCTTCTGGGGGGAGTCAGGTTGTTTTTTTCCACGACGTTCCTTGGAGAAGTCAAAACATTTGTTTCTACCTCATGTGTCAGATAAGGTGGGGTGCTATGAACCATTCCCTTGAGAGTGGTTGGGGTGGTTTCCTCCATTCTCTTAAGAGAGTTGGTTTCCAGTATTTTATAGGTTGCCATAATGTCACTGTCCTTCACTGTTGTCCTGGGGGTGATCACATGGCTTGTGTCCATTGTCATGAATGTGGATGGAGCATAAGTGCCTACTCTTCTACCATGTGGAGAAGGAGTGTACTTCACCTTTTCACTGACTTGAGTTGGGCTGTAGCTCTTCATTTCTCCCCTGGATTTTGGGGTATATTTTTTTACTATTTGTCTGCTTGAAGTTGGTGTGTAGTAAGTCAGTATTCTACTGAATGTTGGGGTGTTTTCCTTCCTTCTTTCTGTACCTGCTGCTGTTGGGCTGTAGATATTCTTGGTTGTTGAGATCATCTCGGCTATTCTTTTAGGCATATTGGGGATATTATCCACTGTTATGCTCAGAGTGGCTTCATCACTGCCCACTGAGGCTTGAGGTACCAGCATCTCGCCCCCCATTTCAGAGCTAGGTTTTGGAGGGTCGCTGCTCACCATCATAATCTCTTCACTGGGGAGGTCCCGGCTGGCCAGTTTTACAGGCTGATGAGAAGAGACTGCTGCCCACAATGAGGAAAGGCCCCGGGGTCTCCTAAGGTGCTGATAGGTAGAACCAATGATCAATATTCCCAGTAGGAAGAGGAGGCGACTCCAATGAAGCCGCTTTGTCCGGAGTAACCGCCTCTCTTGAGGCCCCATCCTGATCAATTTCCTCATAGTGGCCAGTTATATCTGGTTACAGAAGGCCTCTCATTCTGTCCATGAAAAGATGGAGGCTACTCTGAGATTCAGGTTGGTGATCAAAGAAGATTTCTCCATGAAGCCCAACCGGGGGGTATCCACAAACCTAGATGGGGAAAAAAAAGAGATTATTTACCACTAAGAGAAGATCTGAGATCCATAACACCCTCATATGAAAAAAAGTGGTAACAGAAGCTCCAGGGACACAAAACTGTCATGTACTGGGTCTCTGCTAAAGTAAACTACTCCTGCCCCCTGCTCCAGGGGAAAATGCCTGCTCTTAAGAGAAAGAGTACCTAGGGGTCCCATGTACTATGTAGGCATGACAGCAGCCCAGGTTCCTGAGCTGGGGCTTGGGTGCTCTGTGGAGTCTACCAAGTCCTCCCTGAGCCCTTAGCAAAAGGTCTGCCAGTACTCTTCAAGTCCAAGCCTAAGATGCTGGGAGCTCAGTCATCCACAGTTGGTGCTAGGCCACAGCTCTCACCTCACCAAAGGCAGGAAGGAGATAGGGAGATACGGTTTTAAGCTATAGACAAAAAGACGTAGCAGTGGAGGGCACTGCCAGGGACATTAAGGCTCCATGTATTTTTTTGGACTGACTCAAAACAATTCCACCATCCAGAGTGGACAAGGCTTAAAAGTTAATGTTATAGAGCTTCCCAAAGAATGTGGCATGGTGGGAGGATCCTGGGGAATGGAGTAGACTCCCTGTTCTGCTGCTTACCAGCTGTGTCATCCTGGACAGGCTGAGCCTTGGTGCCTCATCTGTGAAATGGGCATAACATATATATTAGTTATGCAAAGGTAATCTCTGGAAGGACATCTAGGGAAGGGAAACTGAGGATCAAAGGTCAGAAGGCAACTTATTTTCACTGTATATTCTGTTAGTTTGATCTTTGTATCATGAGCATGTTATAATTTTTTTTTTTGAGATGGAGTCTCACTCTGTAGCCCAGGCTGGAGTGCAGTGGCATGATCTCGGCTCACTGCAACCTCTGCCTCCTGGGTCCCGGTTCAAGCAATTCTCCTGCCTCAGCCTCCCGAGTAGCTGGGATTACAGGCACACACCACCATGTCCAGCTAATTGTTTATCTTTAGTAGAGATGGGGTTTCACCACGTTGGCCACGCTTGTCTTGAACTCCTGACCTTATGATCTACCCACCTCAGCCTCCCAAAGTGCTGGGATTATAGGCATGAGCCACTTTGCTCGGCCTATAATATTTTCAATTAAATTAGAATGTTAATAATAACAGTGTCACAGGAATGTTGAGACAGTAAAAACATATGGAAGGCATTGAATAGGTCAGGCATGGTGGCTCACTCCTGGAATCCAATCCCAGCACTTTGGGAGGCTGAGGTGGGCAGATCACTAGAGGTCAGGAGTTCAAGACCAGCCTGGCCAACATGGTGAAACCCCATCTCTACTAAAAATACAAAAGTTGGCCAGGTGTGTTGGTGAATGCCTGTAATCCCAGCTACTCAGGAGGCTGAGACAGAATTGCTTGCACCTGGCAGGCGGAGGTTGCAGTGAATCAAGACTGTGCCAGTGCACTCCAGCCTGGGTGACAGAGCAAGACTCTGTCTCAAAGAAAAAATAAAAAAGAAAAGCACTGAACAGAAAGGCTAGTTTTATACAAGAATGAAGGAGGGAAGAACATGGAAGGCCCTCAAAGAATCCTTTTATAAAGAAGGGCATTAAGACCCAGCCCAAGTAAGTATTTATTAAATTTCTAATTAGTGTTCACAAATTACTACAAAACAATAACTGGAAATGATTGGTTTTGCATATGATATATTAGCAGTGAGCTGAGTAACTCACGGAATCTATCTGGTACAACTCCTCTTCTGAGGTATGAACACACTGAGGTCCAGAGAGGAGATATGACTTGCTTAATATTGTACAGCTAGTGAGTAGCTGAGCACATGCACCTCCTAACACCCCTTTCTTTCTTGCATGCCACACTAACTGGAGATGCAAATATAATTGTCTTAAAAAGCAGGAGAGGGACAAGCAAAAGGAGAAGTAAGAATAAGTGAACTTCCTTCTCTGTCCCTGATTTCTGTAATTTTCTTTCCACTATCTCCCTGCAGCCCCCTGATCCTTGCCATGAACTCAATACTTTATAGCAAGTCCACTCGTATCCCCATCAGAAATTTCAGAGGGTCTCTCTCTTTCTGATCCTGTGTTACGTAACAGAGCTGAGCAGGCACTCCAGCTGATCCCTCCTACCTAATTACATCATTTACCTTCAGACCTCGACATCTGGGTATCTTCTCAGCTCTGGAAATTTGTCAGAATCCAAGACCTCAAAGAGTGGGTCTGAAGCTGGACAGCAGGGAACACAACATTCTGTGCCCCCAGCTCTCCTACGGAATCCTAATTCAAGGCAGGGTCGGGTGTGAAGGGCAGCTCAGGGGAAGAATATCCGATCGTGGCTAATACAACCTCCTCTAAGCAGCTTATCAGGGCATTGCACAAGTTCTGGGTCCCAGTGCGTCTGACCAAGCCTGAGAGAGTGGGCCTTCCACCAGGGACACAGACGGGCTTGCGCTGAGCCCGCAAAGTCAACGGAGGAACCTGGGAGATTTCTCAAACCTGTTTCTAAGCTATGAGAATGAGAGGTGGTCTAGGGTTTCCGTGCTTAAATGTTGAAAAGCTTTGGAAAGATTCAGAAGGCTCTCCGAGGAAACCAAGGGAAAGTGCCTGGGGCTTAAGAGATCAGAAGGCCTCAGTTAGCACTTGGCTGGACTTGCTACTGTGTGATTCTAATGTAATCTAAAAGTAAATGTGGGGATAATAATAACTGTCCTACCTATCTGTAAGGTGAATGTGAGAATCAAAATAAAAAACAAAGATTATAGTGAAAACACCAGGCAAACTTTAAAGCATTTCATACATGAAATCTATTTTATTAGGCCTAAAGGAAATGCTTGGTCCAGAGGGCACTAATGGATCTCTGCAGAGCAGGCTGGGACATCCCATGATACCTGAGGAGTTGGCACCCTGAGCTCCCTACGCCTCCAGCCCATGACTTGAAGCTGATCAAAGTAGAGTGGGGTAAGGTAGTGGGGATCTCGTGAGCCTAACCATGCATGTGGAAGCCATTTCAATCGTCAGCTAACTCAGCCTGATATTTACTGACTGCCCCTTTCTCCTTTCCCTCTTTCCACCAAGAGTATCTGGGTGCATGATGCTTTGGGTTACTTTCATCTGAAATAGCAGGTAATCCCTCACAGCCTCACCTCTGCCCTGGTTCACATTAAGTGGCCTGGGACAGTAAGATCACCAGCTCCCTCTGCTGAAGCCCACAGGAGTGCCCACCCACTGTGGAAGAGCTGACTTCATCTCTGGGTATGTTGGGGTCACTCTGGATGTTGGAAGCCTAGGGCCGGGGCCTGAGGTCTGCAAGTTATAAGTCCTTGCCTTTATGCTGCTGTGGGCAGAACCAAATTTAGTTCCTTCTCTTTTCATTGCCACTGTGTAGCACAGTCTCAATCTGGCCCAGAAGGATGAAAAAAGGAACATAATTCACAAAGTAGAATTATGAGTGGATCTTTTCTTCTGAAATAACTCCTCTATTTTTACAATGTTATTTACTCAATATAAAAAATTCAGGAGAGAAGGAAATCCTCAGAAAAGTGATTCCTTTCTCTCAGATGTTCATAAATGTTGTCAAGGAGTTCTTCCTGGTGTCTAACCTAAATCCTACCTGCTGGGGGTAAACCCAGTTTCTTCTGTCTTATTATCAAGGAATTCTGGCACATTTTGAAATTCAGCAGGCTGTAGGAAATTTGGCTGCTCAACCAAGAAGGAAAGCATCCTCTGTACTAGCCATGTGAGTGTGGACAAGTTATTTAACTTCTCAGTGGCTATAAATCTCTCATCCTGTAAAATGAGGATGATAATGACATCACCCGGTTGATAGGGTTGTTGTGGGGATTAATTTATAAACATATTAACAGTGCTGCGTACTATTGTTGTTGTTCTGCTTTTAGGTATTATAGTCAAACTGTGATAGAGGGGTCAGCAGGTCTCCATACATTTCACTGTTACAACACTCTACTGTGTATTTATTTGTGCAATCACCTTGATTAATGTGTACAACTCTTACTAGGGGGTGAACTCCAAGAAGACAGGGAGCTTGCCTGTCTTATTTACCACTGAATCCCCAGAGCCCAGAACAGTGCCTGGCACACAATAAATGTATTTAATAAATAAATATATTTGTTGACAGGCTGAAAAAGTATAACCCAGTGAGGAAGATGCTCAGAGATGGGGCCTCTGAACTACACATGGATGGAGTGGGGAATGCCCACTCAAAAGGCTCATGATCTTTTGAGAGCAAATGGCTGGAGAATGGCCAGCACCACTGAGAAGGGGAAGCTGATCTGCTTTGCTCTACAGAACTGCCTCATTTTATACCCTCTCCTGGACCAGGATGGAAGAACAGATGGGGCAGATCTGGCTGTGACCCTCACAATAAAATAAAGGGGTGAGGAATGCAGATATTAGAGGTTTGGCAAGACAGCAAGGAGGCCTCTCCTTGCCCTCCAGAGCTCTGGGCCTTTCCTATGTTTTATTAAAACAAAAAGAGGGAATGAGACTTTTCATCTGACTTGGAGGGTTTGTGGCTAAGGCTGGCTTATTTCTGGGCCTATATCAGGAGTTGAAACTAACTCTACAGTTGTACAGTGGAAAGTATAAACGATTTGAAAGGGTTGCAAATTTTCTTTCTTTTTTTTTTTTTTTTAAATCTGGCAAACAGCAAGCATTGATGGGTTGCAAATTTTAATATCTTTAGGTCCTGGGTAGATAAAAATAAGTTACATCAATGGTTTTCTGAGTAATTGGGGAGTGCTGGGAGCTATGTCTGGACAGATAATAAATGACCCACCGATAGGCACTCCAATGTCAAACAATTAAAAATATTAAGAAGCAAACAAATGAGTCTAAGGGCTCAATTTAACCTATAGGTACTGCTTTGCAACCTCTAATAAAGTAACAAGCCTGACGAGGAGCAAGCCTGAGGTCTCTCTTCCTCAGATTCCTCATTTATGAAACCGGGAAAGACAAGCTTCCTCATGGAACTACTGTTAGAGTAACAGCTAGAGAATCTGTGGAGGAGTACTTTGTTCTGTCCAACCTGTACAATGTCACGGCCTAAGACCTTCTGTTTATATTGTTTTATTTGTGCATATTATATTGTTTATAGGATTAAAAGTGGCTGTACAGTTGTAACTGGTGGAAAACAGCAAAATAAGTCCCCAAACATCCTATTACACATCTTTCCAAGACAGTGGCTAGAACCATATCTGAGACAGGGAGATGTGGTCTCAGATATGGTTCTAGCCATACCTTGTTTGTTTGTTACACTGAGTGCAGCTCAGAGACAGGATTTCATTCTTACAGTAAAGTGCCCTTCTGGAGGTGCCAGGGGCCTAGAGAAAAGGTCAGAGAGGTTATTTCAGAGGACTTCAGTGCGGTGAAGCAGGAAACCACACAGCCCCAGCACGATTCACAAGCCCCCGACTAAGTAAGAGAAACGGCCCACTAAGTAAAACTCCCGTGTTAAATCTGACTTTACAAAGGAATGATGATTCAGGCACAGCAAGATACCTTTTTTTTCTATAAGCTGACAAAGAGTAAGAAATTTAAATAACACCCAGTGCCAAGGAAGATCCCAGTGAGGATGTATAAATCGTGTAGAGCAGCCCAAGTGACCTTGTTAAACTGTAAATCAGATCATGTCCCTCCTATATGCCAGAATTTCCAGTGGCTTCCCACCTCAGTTAGAGAAAAAGCCCCTATATTAGTCTACCAGGCCCTTTTTTGCTTTGTTGTAGTAGCAAAAACTGAAATCTAAATGTCAACAGAAAACTTATTACATAAACTATAATGGCACATCTTTACAACAGACAATTATATACAATAGTTAGAAGGAATGGAGCTCATGCCCAAGATATATTAATAAAACAATACTAATAAAAGATGCAGAATAGTACATATAACATTGTTGCATTAGTAGATAGTATTATACACGCTATATTATATATATATACATATACATATATACATACATATGCATGGCAATTTTGCAAAGTGTATGTAAGAATGGCTGTACTTCTGTCACTAACAGGTATAGAACAAACAAACAAACAACTCTGATATTTCACTTCTAGAAATAGTGACTAGAATCATACTTGAGGCAGGGAGGTATGTATGGTTGCTTCTAGGAAAGCAAATGCTTATTTTTCACTTTATCTACTATTTCAAAACTTTGAATTTTGCCTGATGCAGTGGTGCAATCCTGTAATTCCAGCACTTTGGCAGGCTGAGAAGGGAGGATTGTTGAGACCAGGAGTTCAAGACCATCCTGGGCAACATAGCAAGACTCTGTCTCTAGTAAAAATAAATAAATAAAAATAAATTAAAATAAACTTTGAATTTTTCTCCACAGACACAAATTACTTTTTTTTTTTTTTTTAATTTGAGACAGGGTCTTGCTCTGTCACCCAGGCTGGAGTGTAGTGGCGCAATCTCGGCTCACTGCAACCTCCGCCTCCCAGGTTCAAGTGATTCTCATGCCTCAGCCTCCTGAGCAGATGGGACTACAGGTGCCCACCACGACACCTGGCTAATTTTTGTGTATTTAGTAGAGGCGGGGTTTCACCATGTTGGTCAGGCTTGTCTCAAACTCCTGACCTCAAGTGATCCGCCCACCTCCGCCTCCCAAAGCACTAGGATTACAGGTGTGAGCCACCGTGCCTGGCCTCCAGGCCTCACAAATACTTTTATAATTTTTTAAAAGCTAGTTTTATTTGGCTTTCTCTTCTTTTTCATTTAAAGACGCCACCAAGATTTTAAGAAGGTAAGTGGTTAGCCTGGCAAGATAAGTCAGCGCTCAGATCATGAGGCGCCTGTAAAAATTTAGACTTTATATCATTTCATTTGTTTGTTTGTTTTTAGAGATAAGATCTTGCTCTGTTGCCCAGATCGGAGTGCAGTGACACAATCATAGCTCACTGCAGCCTTGAAATCTTGGGCTCAAACAATCCTCCTGCCTCAGCCTCCTGAGTAGCTAGGATTACAGGTGCACACCACCACACCTGACTAATTTTAATTTTTGTAGAGACCAAGTCTTGTTGTGTTGCTCAGGCTGGTCTCAAATACCTGAGCTCAAGCGATTCTCTTGCCTCAGCCTCCTAAAGTGTTGGGAGCCATCATACTAGGCCTTAAACTAGCACTTTTCAGAGGGAAGAGTGTATGGAATAAAGAAGTTCCTTCCTACTGTCTTAGAGAAATCTAGTGTCTACCAAGTTTCCTCTGCTTTCCCCTTTGCCTTTTTTTCCAATAACCTCTCTTACTACCCTCCTGTCTTTTTTCCATAAATACACATCCACCATTACATGCCAGACCCTAGGGGATCCAGCGGTGGATAAAGCTCACCCTATTTTCAGAGCAGAGGCAAAGTTAATTGGAATGGAAATGTGTAAAAGCTTCCCTTTGTTCAGTGAGTCTTTCATTATTTAAAATAGAGAGAAGCTTTGTTGTTTTCTCAAATGCTCTGGAAAAAACCAAAAGAGGATTGAGAGCAATTTTAAAAGGAGAAGGAACACAGTTTTCCAAATACATTGCAAGGGAAAAGAGACATGAGGGAGACAACTATGGATTAAAAGAGACTTTCTGAGACATATCAACAGATTTCAATTTCTGGATCTTACTTGGATCCTGATTCAAACAACCAAAGTGTAAAAAAGTAAAACTTACGATATTTATGACACAACTGAATATTTGAAAGCTGCTTAGATATTTGATGATATCAGGGATTGTTAATTATGTTAAATTTGATAATGGTATTGTAATTATATATTTTTAAGTTCTCTTAAAGATACAGAGATATTCATGGATAAAATGTTATGCTATCTGGGATCTCCATCAAAAGAATATGTTGGGGAGAAGTCGGTAGGTGTATACATAAAATGAGATAAGGATTGCACTGAGAGCAGAAACTGGGTGAAGGGCACATGGGGATTTATTATCCTAATCCCCATAACTTTGTCTATGATTGAAAATTTCCATAATAAATTTTTTTTCAGAAGAGGGAAGGGTCATATTTATGATATTTTTTGACTTCTGCTTTGGTGAAAATAGTGAAATAGGGAGGGGAAATGATGAGAGGAAGGGGCTGGAACTTGGAAGTATGATTTGGGAGTGAGCAGTCTCCAGACTAGGGGGGCAGGAAGGGAAATGCAGGGCAAAGGACATCCTGGGAGTGTGAGAAGGTAGGGAAGAATGGAAAAGAGAAGTAGGCCCACTGCTTTTCCCACCTCTCTCGGCCTTTTCTTCACTTACTCATTCCTTACCCCTTATCTTTGTAGATGAAAAATCATCTTGGTGGCCGGGCATACTGGCTCACACCTGTAATCCAAGCACTTTGGAGGCCAAGGCGGGCGGATCACCTGAGGTCGGGAGTTCAAGACCAGCCTGACCAACATGGTGAAACACCGTCTTTATAAAAAAAATAAAAGAAAAATATTAAAAAATAAAAGAAAAATCATCTTGGGGCCAGTTGATTTGGCACTCTGGGAATCCAAAGGAGGAGATCCCTGGAACTCAGGAGTTTGAAACCAGTCTGGGAACAAAGAACCCCATCTCTACAAAAAATTAAAAAATTAGCCAGGCATGGTGGCACATGCCTGCAGTCCCAGCTACTCAGGAGGTTGATGTTGCGGGGGGATTGCTTAAACTCAGGAAGGTGAGGCTACAATAAGCCATGACCATGCCACTGCACTACAGCCTTGGGGACGGAGACCTTGTCACCGCCCCCCCAAAAACAATCACCAACTTATCAACAAAGATTCTCAAACACCAAGTCATGAAATTCTATTTCCATTTCACTTGGCAAGTCCTAGGAATCTGCATTTTCAACACATGCTCTAGGAGATTTAGATATCTAGACTTCCCTTTGAGCCTCAGTACCTAGCCCCTGTGAGAGGCGTGGTTTTTCTGCCATTAACCTTCACTCCGTCAGACTGGGGACCCAACACTGCCTTTCAAAGCCTTTGTGACAGCAGTCCACTGTTTCAAGGCAGGAAAGAATAAAGGGGGTGAGAGATTATGCAAAGCCAACTGTTTATTGATTTCCTTTAACGTGTGTGTAGAAACATGCAAATGCTGAGGGTCACTTGAGTTGGGAAAAGAAATTCATCAGCCAGCTATGGCTTGAAAGACATCCCCTTTAAGACCTTCTGACCTTGTGATGATGTTCTCTGATGTTATATTCACTGAACAACCTTCTGATTTGTAATGGGATTCCACTACAAATTTTTTAAGGAGGTTAAAAAAAAAACACACACACACTAGTTGCCCTAAGTAACACAGTCCTCCTGGTAGTTCTGCCTTTTATCATCAATTTAATATATTGATTTTTTGCTTTCCAAGTCTCCCGAAAGCCTGTTATTCAGAAGAACTAGGTCACCAGGTTTGATCATCCATCAGCAAACTAATAAACTTTAGGGTTGGGTAAAGTAATAAATCAAACTACAACTGAGCCAGAATTACCAGGAGGACAGTAACCCTATGGCTAAGTCATTGTCACATTAGGGGTAACTACACTTGCTCATCCACACATTCTTGGCCACATCTCTCCAAATAGGGAAAGATTATAAATTATGACCAAGTTATCAGGCCGCAACCTTACTTACCTGGAGCCCAATGCCGGCTCAAGCATAACTAGGTCTTGACATGGTGAGGTCAGCCAGGTTGGGGAAAGAAGTTTTGAAGCAAACAGGGCAGTGTGCAGGGCGCTAAAGCTGGCAGGGATATTCCCAGGGACAGGAAAAAACAACAAGCAATTGGACCCACACTCTTCCACAGAACAAGCTGTGAGAAATCAAATAAACTTGTCTGTTCAGTTCAAAGTATCCACCTTCCTTGTCCCATCTTCTAATCTCGCCCCATCCCACCAGCTAAAAGAAAAAGGCAAAGCCTTCTAGAGACCTTTCTGTATTCACTTTGTAACCTGTGTGGTTTCACATTGTTCTTTGAACCATAGCTACACAAGGGCCGGCTGGCATCCACCCAAGCCCGTCTCTAGCTGGCATTCCCTGGCTCCCTCATGGTTAGAAAAATAGTCACCTCTTGCCCTCTTAAGGACCTCACTGAGGCACGGGCTACAATGGAGGCAGCAGGTGGCCAGAGTGGCAGGCAAGAACCCATGCTGCCTTACAGGGAAATCTGAGCACACACGCCGTGTCCAGGGTGAGGAGAACCAAGGCCTTCTGCTTCCTTCGAAGAGGGGATGGGGGAAAAAGTGACCATTTGGGCTGAGGAGACGAAGAGGCCAAGTCTTGACGTAAACTGGGCTCAGGTCGGCTAAGAAAAATATACAAGGCCGGGCGCGGTGGCTCACGCCTGTAATCCCAGCACTTTGGGAGGCCGAGGCGGGTGGATCACGAGGTCAAGAGATCGAGACCATCCTGGTCAACATGGTGAAACCCCGTCT
>NW_016107800.1:911144-912281 GCF_001604975.1 Cebus imitator
GTGGGGCGGGAAGGGGGGTGAGGGGACATTAGTGTGACGGGGTCGTAGAGCCCCCGGGCCAGGCGAGGCCCACGGGTCCATGGGGCAGGAAGGGTTGGGAACAGCCCGAGAACGCGGAGAGACGGGAGCCCAGAAGCAGCCAGGACGCAGCGAAGTCGGGGTTTGTGGAACGACACGGGCGGCCGCGGACTGGACACCGCGAGGAGACGCCGCGCCCCGTAGCGTCCGTCCGCGTCGAGCCAGAGCCCCGCCTGGGCGGCCCGGAAGCTCGCCAACGGCCGCCCGGAAGCTCGCCAACGGCCGCCCCGCCCAGCGCGGAGCGCCGGCGCCGGGTTCCCTTCTGTCGCGCGGCTCTATAGTTCCGGCTGTTGGCGCACGGGCGGAAAGTTTATGCCGACGGCCTGTGTCCGGCGATGGGCGCGGGGTGAGTGGGGAGGCCGAAGGCCCGGGGCTGCCGCTCGCTGCCTGCTGGGGTTACAGGTGCAGGGGTTGGGGGAAGAACAACCCAGGGCCAGCGCCTGGCCTTCGCGCCACCTTGGAGCCGCGCGCGCTGACTCAGGCCCCCGTTCCCAGGCGCTGCTTCCGGCTGCCTCGCTCTGAGGCGCGCGCCCCGAGCCCCGCGGAACCCGCACCGTTTCGCCTTCTGCCAGGTCCCCCTCCGCCCGGTCTTTCCGTGAAAGACTTCCGGATCTCATATTTTCTTGACTGATTCTTAAGGTAAAAATACGTCTCCCCGTTGAGATTTCCAGTCTGCACGTTGAGCGATGAAGTTGTACCTGAGACCTGGGGAGGGGCTCGGCGGGGTGACGGGAAACCCGAAGCGCAGGTGGGGCCCTGGGAAGTTGAGGCGCAGTCCGGCTTTGAGAGCAGACTGCTGGGAATCGGTTCTTCATGAACGAGCTGGTGATCACCTTGGGCGAGAAATGATAAACGTGTAGCTGACGGACACTGGGCATGCGGGCCACGTAGCTGATCTGGAGAAAGGGGAGCCCTGCTTGTTCAAACAGTACACATGGGAGGGGGTTGGGTGTGGGAGACTGGGGGGGTCAGATCCACGCCACTGAGGAATACATGGTGTTCTCACAAAATCGCTAGACTGCGGTGGGCAGGGATTTTTATTTGTACTCATTTTTTTTT
>NW_016107800.1:914751-916595 GCF_001604975.1 Cebus imitator
GATTTTTTGTATTTTTAGTAGAGACGGGGTTTCACCATGTTGACCAGGATGGTCTCGATCTCTTGACCTCGTGATCCACCCGCCTCGGGCTCCCACAGTGCTGGGATTACAGGCTTGAGCCACCGCGCCCGGCAATTTTTGTATTTTTAGTTGAGATGGGGTTTCCCCATGTTGGCCAGGCTGGTCTTGACCTCAAGTCATCTGCCCACCTTGGCCTCCCAAAGTGCTGGTCTTACAGGTGTGAACCACTGTGCCTGGCCTTAACATATTTTTTAAATTTTGTTCTTTTCCTTCACAGTTGAAGCACCATTGGCCAGTTTATGTACAATGAGTACTACTGTGGCTAATAGTTTGTTACTTTTGTTATGGTTAATGATTTCCAATTTGTCTAATTTGGTTTATGACTTTACTAGCCCTTTCGTTTTTATATTTAGCATTCATTGTACTAAAACAAGAGCACCAACCAACAAAATAGTTAAACACATGCACTAATACTGCAAAAAGATCGTGACAGTGCCAAAAAACAATGGTTGATTGTCAAATAGTACCACCATATGACAACTAGAAATGTTCTTCAGTAAGTTAAGTGTTAGAGAGGTGACGTGACGCAGGAGTTTATTAAGTTGCATAAAAGTCGAATGTGTGAAAGTCAGGGGCTACCTGAATATATACCAGGGTTTTTTGTTTTTTTTTTTCAATAGATTTATTTAGATGATCCTTGATTTATGATCATTTAATGGGTGATTCTAAGAGTGGTCCTTACAATGAACTAAGCTGCCCACTTCCCTCTCACTGAGTTCTCTATATATTTTTCCTCACCTCAACCTAAATGGTGTTTGCATTTGCTAATTTCTGGGAAATTAGCTAAAGTTATGCTGAAAAATATCTTTTCTCTCCATGACATGTAAGACCTTATTTATTTTCTACAGCGTTTCTCTGTTTATAGCTGTCTGTTTGCATTCTGATTGGGAACACTGGAATCATTTTCATCATGCCAACAGTGGTGGTAATGGATGTATCCCTTTCCATGACCCGACCTGTGTCTATTGAGGGGTCTGAGGAATACCAGCGTAAGCACCTAGCAGCCCATGGTTTGACGATGCTGTTTGAACACATGGCCACAAATTACAAGCTTGAATTTACAGCACTTGTGGTTTTTTCATCACTTTGGGAGTTGATGGTCCCCTTCACGAGAGATTATAATACCCTACAGGTACAAAAAGTAGTAAATTATTATATGTACAGGACCTAAATTTATTGGGAGGAACAGCATCATAATGCACTGAACATTTAGAACTTTGGCATTATTTAATAATAAATTTATGAGTACTTAATATGTGTAGCTAAACAACAAAGGTTCACAAACAGTAGGTCTTATGCCTACTGTTTCTTTGGTACAGCTATGAGTTAGAGCTGTGAGTTGTTCCCTTATTTCTTCTCTTGGTTTTCTGGAATTCTCTGTGGAAAAGTGAGCATCTCAGGATGTAGTGCTCCATTTCCTAAAATTTAGGGTCTTTAAGGGCTCAACATTTAATTTTTTTCTACTCTCCCATAAAACTTGAGGAAAAGAAAAAAAAGCCTCTATTTTGTTCTAAAGTAATTCAAAATGATATTTCCTTTCCAACAAGTAGCTTTGATAAGAATAAATTATAATTTTTAAGTCTCCATTGATAGGTATTATCTTTCAAAAGTGTTTTCTGTGTTATGTCAGAATTTGCTTTCTGGCAACATCTCTAAATCATGATATTTACAGCAGTGCCTAACACAGTGTCTTACCCATAGTCAGCAGTCAAGAAGTATTTGTGGGCCAGGTGTGGTGGCTCATGCTTGTAATTTCAGCACTT
>NW_016107800.1:917960-940097 GCF_001604975.1 Cebus imitator
AAAAAAAAAAAAAAAAAAAAAAAAAAAAAAAAAAAAAATGCCTAGGATGGTATTTAGAGCATAGTTAATATTCAATAGATTTTGTTATTTTTATGATGTGTTTAAAAGTTCCTTTTAATTTTTTCCTTCAAGGTCCGCTTATAAAGATGTAAATTTGGTGGACTATTCACTCTTACCTGATAAGAGGATAGAATAAATGGAATTCTTTCGACTATTGTAGTTGATAAAGTCTGTTCTAGCATTTTTCTTTAAGAAGCTGTGCTTTGGTGCTCTGAGATGCATTAGTGTCCCCTGTGTAACATTCATATTTTGAACAGTTTATGTTGTTTTCTAATAACTAATTAAAACTAAAGAATAACTAGCAATTTTATCTTTTATTCAATAAGGAAGCACTAAGTAATATGGATGATTATGACAAAACCTGCTTGGAGTCTGCATTAGTTGGCGTTTGCAATATCGTTCAGCAAGAATGGGGTGGTGCAATTCCTTGCCAGGTAAAAATCAATTCTTTTTCATCGCCCTAAGTTAACAACATTAACCATTGAGGTGCTTCAGTTTTCTTCAGGCTCTGACACAGCATACATAGTAATTTCCACAAACTACATTTTACACTATTGGTATCTTCTTAATAGAAGGTACTAAATCAACGCTAAGTTATTCAGAAAGCAGCAAAATTATGCCTTAAGGAAAGCATCCTTCTAGTAAATTGACTTATTGCAAACTAGTACGGTTATATAAAACACAAAGGGCTCACAGTGGAATTTTAGAACTATACTCCCTGGAAGGGGTCATTATAATTTTGAGTGTTAAAATTGTAAACATCAGTATAATATAGCCTGTCTTCATTATCTCTATGCAATTATTCAGCAGACTTTTTTTTTGTTTTTGTTTTTGTTTTGTTTGTGGTTTTTGTTTTTTTTTGAGACAGTTTCTTACTTTGTTGTCCAGGCTAGCGTGCAGTAGAGCTGTCATGGCTCACTACAGCTTCAACTACACAGGCTCAGGTGATTTTCCCATGTCAGCCTCTTGAGTAGTAGAGAGTACAGGCAAATGCAATCACACCTGGCTAAATTTTTACATTTTTTGTAGAGATGGGGTTTTGTCATGTTGCCCTGGCTGGTCTCAAACTCTTGGGCTCAGGTGATCCACCCACCTCTTCTCCCAAAGTGCTGGGATTACAGGGGTGAGCCACTATGCCCAGCCTTATTCAGCAAACTTTTAACCATCTCATCTGAGTTATCTAAAAAGTGAGGAGTATAAAACATGAAATCTGACTGGGCGTGGTGGCTCACGCTTGTAACCTCAGCACTGTGGGAGGCTGAGGCAGGAGGATCACAAGGTCAAAAGATCAAGACCATCCTGGCCAACATGGTGAAACCCTGTCTCTACTAAAAATACAAAAATTAGCTATGCATGATTGTGTGCACCTGTAGTTCCAGCTACTCTGGAGGCTGAGCCGGGAGAATCACTTGAACCCAGGAAGCGGAGGTTGCAAGTGAGCTGTGATCGTGCCACTGCACTCCAGCCTGGCGACAGAGTGATACTCTAGTAAAAAAAAAAACAAAAAGAAATAACAAACCATAAAATCTGTTGCTGTTAGACTCCACAGTAGGCCACGTTAGCATCAAATCAGAGCAGAATAGTAGCAGAAAAAGACAACTGGAAATTTGCTCTATATATATACTTCTGAGAAATAGCATATTTTGAAGGACAAATGCAGAAACATTGTTAAAAGAAAAATCGTAATAGTCTACAACAGGAGTCTGCAAGCTTTTTTTATATTTTAGGCTTTGTAGGTGTCTGTGGCAACTACTCAACTCTGTTGTTACAGCATGAAAACAGCCATAGCTGTTTAGTAAATGAATGGGTAGGGCTGTGTTTAAATAAAACTTTATTTACAGAAACAGGGCCAAATTTAGCCTGTGGGCCATGTTTGCTGGACCCTGGTGTGTGACTTTTCCTTATGGAGTCAAACACAGGATTCCTCAGTTCAATACCATCACTAGTATTTATTTTTTAATAATTAAAAAAAAAAAGATTGTAGCCAGGCATGGTGGCTCGCATCTATAATCCTACCACTTTTTGAGGCCAAGGCAGGAGGATCACGTGAGCCCAGGAGTTCAAGCCAGCCTGGACAACATAGTGAGGCCCTGTCTTAAAAAAAAAAAAAAAAAAAAAAAAGGATTGTAGTTGCCTTGAAGACAAGCAGGAGGGAATCTGGGACGTGATGGAACTATTCTTTATCTTGTTTTGGGGGTGGTTACACAACTGAATACAGCTGTCAGAACTCATAGAACTGTATACTAAAAAGGGTGAATTTACTGCGTGTAAATTGTATCTCAATAAACTCACCTTTAGAAAACAACTAAAACACTTTTTTCTTATTGTGAAAACCACCCTGTTTTATAGAATGTAGTGGATACTTGCTAAAGAAGTCAATGAATGCCTTTCGATCAATTTCTTTTCAGAAATAAAAAAGTTTTTTATAGCATCTTCCCTTTTAGGCATTATCTATTTTGGTAAATCTGTGCATATAGAATGTCTTATTTCCTAACAATATAGTGAATCAATGAAGTTTTGTTGTATCTTCTGAACTGAAAGCTAGCAAGTAGCACAGTTTCATTTGCTATTTATTCTTTGGTTTTAGAGGAGAAACTCAAATTTTAAGAACCAGACCTTGTCCACCATGCAGACATTTGACTTTTATGATTTTCTTCTTTTGAATAAAGGAAGAATCTGAATTTGAGATGTACTATATGTAACCTGAGGGAAAGGGGCTGAGCCTGAATCCATCTCCACTAAAAATATAAAAATTAGCTGGGTGCAGTGGCGCATGCCTGTAATACCAGCTACTTGGGAGGCTGAGGCAGGAGAATCACTTGAACCCGGGAGGTGGAGGTTGTGGTGAGCTGAGATCACACCATTGCACTCCAGCCTTGGTAACAAGAGTGAAACTCCATCTCAAAAAAAACAAAACACAAAAAATTTTGTAGTAGAGATGGTGGTTAGTGATTATTGGTTTTTATAATCAGTTACTATAAAACAAACTGTTTAAATGTGAAATTTTTGGCCAGGCACTATGGCTCACCCCTGTAATCCTAGCACTTTGGGAGGCTGAGGTGGATGGATCACCTGAGGTCAGAAGTTAGAGACCAGCCTGGCCAACATAGTGAAACCCTATCTGTACTAAAAATATAAAAATTAGCCAGGCATGGTGGCCTGCACCTGTAATCCTAGCTACTCAGGAGGCTGAGGTAGGAGAATCGCTTGACCTGGGAAGTGGAGTTTGTAGTGAGCTGAGAACACACCATTGCACTCCAGCCTAGGCAACAGAGCGAGACTCCATCTCAAAAAAAAAAAAAAAAAGGAATTTTTTAAGCCAAGGTTTTGTTTTTTAATTATTATTTTTTTGAAACAGTCTTGCTCTGTCGCCCAGGCTGGAGTGCAGTGATGTGATTTCGGCTCACTGCAACCTGTGCCTCCTGGACTCTAGCAATTCTCATGCCTCAGCCACCTGAGTAGCTGGGACTACCGTAGTGTGCCACCACGCCCTACAGAAGTGCATCACCACGCCTGGCTAATTTTTGTATTTTCCGTAGACAGGGTTTTGCCATGTTTGTCAGGCTGGTCTTGAACTCCTGGTCTCAAGTGACCCACTGGCCTCGGCTTCCCAAAGTGCTGGGATTACAGCCGTCAGCCACCACACCCTGCCTCAACCAAGGTTTTAGACAGCTGTACTATGTCCTTATTATTCAGTAAAGCCTGTTTCATTTTGACATTACATGAAATATTTCATTATCATACAGCATCTTTAAAAGCTGGTGGAGGTAAATCATTATATAGCAATTGTTGGTACCAGAAAAGGAAATTGCCTTGTAGTGAATTGACTTATCATGTCAAAAGATGGCATCCTTCTAGGAAACCTCTCTTAAGCATTCTTGGGCTTTATCAATAAGTGACAATCTTGATATTTCACAAAGTGCCACCACCTAATACTGCCATAAGGCCTGTGCATGGTGGCTCACACCTGTAATCCCAAAACTTTGGGAGGCCAGGGTGGGTGGATCACAAGGTCAGAAGTTTGAGACCAGCCTAGCCAATATGGTGAAACCCTGTTTCTACTAAAAATACGAAAATTAGCTGGGTGTGGTGGCACGCACCTATAGTCCCAGCTGCTCAGGAGGCTGAGGCAGAATCGCTTAAACCTGATTAAAGTGGAGGTTGCAGTGAGCTGAGATCACAACACTGTACTCCAGCCTGGGCGACAGAGTGAGACTCCATCTCAAAAAAAAAAAAAAAGAATATTGTCTCAATGGCCTTTCATTATCAAGTTACTGGACTAGACTAGGAAGAGCGAAAATAATCCTCCCCTGGGATGCATGGGAAGTCTGTCTACCACAGGATCATTCTGAAGCAATGAAGGAAAGGAAAGTGATTTTGCAATTACTGTCCATTTTTGGTTTATTTTATTGGTTTTTCAAATTACAGGTAGATTAAGAATGCATTTTAGGCCTGGTGCGGTGACTCACGCTTGTAATCCCAGCACTTTGGGAGGCCAAGGCGGGTGGATCACAAGGTCAGGAGTTCAAGACCAGCCTGACCAACATGGTGAAACACTGTCTCTACTAAAAATACAAAAATTAGCCAGGAATGGTGGCATGCACCTGTAATCCCAGCTACCTGGGAGGCTGAGGCAGGAGAATCACTTGAACCCGGGAGGCAGAGGTTGTAGTGAGCCAAGATCGCAGCATTGCACTCCAGCCTGGGCGACAGAGTGGGATTCCCTCTGAAAAAAAAAAAAGAATGCATTTTAAATTTAAATATCTTTTATATTTCTGGTTAAACAGCCTTTATAAATACATATTTTAAGCAGGTGTCATTTTAGTTGACCAGGCATAGAGTTTATCATCTTTGAAAATAAAGTGGCAAAGTTCAGACTGCTGTGCTGGTACTTCTTAGGCACACATGTGAAATGAATTCTCGTTCCATTTTTGACATTGGTATGTTAGGTACCAACTCCTTATCTAAGAGATGGGGTTCTAATTTTTTGTTTTTGTTTTTGTTTTTATGAGGTGGAGTCTCACTCTGTCACCCAGGCTGAAGTGTAGTGGCACTATTTTGGTTCTCTGCAACCTCCGTCTCCTGGGTTCAAGCAGTTCTCCTGCCTCAGTCTCCCGAGTAGCTGGGATTACAGGCATGTGCCAGCACATCCAGCTAATTTTTTATTTATTTTTTTGTAGAGACAGGGTTTCACAATATTGGCCGGCTGGTCTCAAACTCCTTACCTTGTGATCTGCCTGCCTCGGCCTCCCAAAGTGCTGGGATTACAGGCATGAGCCACCGTGTCCAGCCTGGGGTTCTAGTTTTAATACAATTAAGTAAGAATTGGTTGTGAATGTTTTTGTCCTTTTTTAAGTGTTCAGAGGCAAGCTTTTAAAAAATATTGTACTAGATGAAATAGAGTAAAATGCATTGATCTTAAGTACACAGTTCACTGAGTTTTGACAAATGTATACACCTATATAACCACTACTACAATTCAGATATAGTGTTATTTACTCTGTAATGTAGAGTGGGGTTCTAGCACCCCACAAAATTTTCTCATGCCCTTTTTTGGGATTTTTTTTTGGGGGGGTTTGGGGGGGCTTATTTTGTTTTTTGAAACAGTCTCACTCTGTCACCCAGGCTGGAGTGCAGCGACACGCTCACTGCAGCCTTGACCTCCCAGGCTCAAGTGATCCTCCCACCTCAGCGTCCCAAATAGCTGGGCCTGCAGGCATGCACCACCATGCCCAGTTGATTTTTGTATTTTTTGTAGAGACAGGGTTTCACCATGTTGCCTAGGCTAGCCTTGAACTCCTGGCCTCAAGTGATCTCTTTGCCTTGGCCTCCCATAGTGCTAGGATTACACACATGAGCCACCACATCAGGCCTGTTGTTTTGTTTTGTTTTTTTTTGTAAAAAAAAGACAGAATCTGTGTTGCCTAGACTGGAGTGCAGTGATGTGACCATAGCTCACTGCAGCCTTGACCTCCCAGGCTCAAGTGATCCTCCCACCTCAGCCCCCCAACTTTCTGGGACCACAAGTGCATGCCGCCACTCTTAACTAATTTTTTTTTTAACTTTTTGTAGAGATGGGGTCTCCTTATATTGCCTGGACTGGTCTCGAACTTCTGGACTCAAGCAATCCTCCTGCCTTGGCCTCCCAAAGCACTGGGATTACAGGCTTGAGCCACCGTACCCCACCCTGGTGCCCCTTTCTAGCAGTGAAAACATTGCTAAATGGGACTGCTTTAAATAGGTAATTTAATGTACAACCTCCTCTCTCTCTTTTTACAAACAGGTTGTCCTGGTAACAGATGGCTGTCTTGGCATTGGTAGAGGGTCATTACGACATTCCCTAGCTACTCAAAATCAACGAAGTGAGAGCAACAGGTTTCCACTACCTTTTCCTTTCCCATCTAAGTTATATATCATGTGCATGGCAAATTTGGAGGAGGTAATAACTTACTAAGTTCTTTTTAGTTTGATTAGGCATATTTTACAACTTAGTTTATTTTTTAGTATATACCACTAGTGCTATATTGTGTATACTGTAGCATTGAACTCCACTGGTTTCATCTGAGGCTGGTCACTTTATTTGAAAAGATTCTGGCTCTAAAATGTTCTTCGAAATTTCAGAGTGTTGCCCCATCTGGGGACCATAGCTGGAGTTGTTATCCATCCTCCTGATGGGGGCATAAAGGGTCAAGGTGTTCTTTTTGGTGTTAGTCATTTCCCTTCTTTAAGAATTCTCATGTCTATTCCACCAGAAATGTTTACAGGAGTGTGCTTTGATTTTGGCAGAAGAATAAAGTAACATTATTCTGACATATGTTTTATTAAACACTTTACTTCTTGGTTTTCCCATTCATTTGGCAATGTGATTTAACCTTTCTTCCCCTCAGTTTTTCTCTCTGTAAAATGTAGATAATGATAGTTCTTGCCAAAAGATGTTAGAAACACTTTGGAGGGAAGATGCTGTGTAAATACTAACTGTGGTCGCCACTGAGAGTCTTTGCAAAACTACTTCTGAATGGCATAGCTCTACATGTCATTTTGTGTAACATTCCTCTTTGGTAACCTTGAGTCAAAATTGTTGTAGTTATTTTCCTCTCACATTGGCTGTTAAAAAAATCATCTCAGTTATTTGTTGCCTATGTTATAGTAATGGCCTTGACCTTGGTGTGCTGATGATAATCAGGCATTTTGTTACACTTTAAAGGGTCATCTGTTTTGCTTTATAGCTCCAGAGCACCGATTCCTTGGAATACCTTGAACGTCTCATAGATTTAAACAACGGTGAAGGGCAGATTTTTACTATTGATGGTCCCCTGTGCTTGAAGAATGTACAGTCTATGTTTGGGTGAGTATATGCTTAGAGCTCTTTTGCCTTCTTTACAATCCAGTATTATAATTTGACATCCAGAAAGACTATCTGTTTTACTGTTCCTAATTGTGTCATTTCATTTTCCCCCGAGTTGTACATTTTTCAGATAAAATGATTGGTAGTAATGGGTTTTTTGTTTTTTTTTTGAGACAGAGTCTTGTTCCATCTCCAGGTGCCAGGCTGGAGTGCAGTGGCATGATCTCTGCTCACTGCAACCTCCGCCTCCCAGGTTCAAGCAATTCTCTTGCCTCAGCCTCCCGAGTAGCTGGGACTACAGGCGTGCGCCACCACGCCCAGCTAATTTTTGTATTTTCAGTAGAGACAGGGTTTCACCATGTTGGCCAGGATGGTCTCAATCTGTTGCCCTCATGACCCGCCCACCTCGGCCTCCGAAAGTGCTGGGATTGCAGGTGTGAGTGACTGCGCCCGGCCAGTAATGGTTTTTTAAAGTAAATCTATACTGCCTGTAGATACTGACCTCCTTATAATGGCTCAGCAATTTCAAAGGTTAGTTAACTTGCTCTTGGGCTTTTCAGAATTGCAATTTCCTCACTCAAAATGTCAGACTTTGTTCTGTTTTACAGATGGTCAGATCTTAATTTTGGAACCAACTTGAAAAGAAAACAACCCTTGTGTCTTGAAATATGAATTTTATATGTATCGTATTACTCTTCCTGTAACTTAATTATCACATTCTAGAAAACTGATAGATCTGGCATATACACCTTTTCATGCTGTTCTCAAGTGTGGCCACCTAACTGCTGATGTACAAGTCTTCCCCAGGCCAGAACCTTTTGTTGTAGATGAAGAAATTGATCCTATTCCTAAAGTCATTAACACAGGTAACTTTTTAAAAAACTTCTCAGTTTCCCTGTTATCCTCACCTTTTCTGACTTGTGACTTTTACCCTCTTCTCGGTCTAGGAAGGTTGAAAATAAATATATATTGTGATACAGGTTGAGTATTCCTTATCCAAAATGCTTGGGACCAGAAGTGTTTCAGATTTCAGATTTTTTCAGGTTTTGGGATATTTGCATTTTACTTAGTGATTCAACATCTCTAATCTGAAAATCCAAAGTGCTCCAGTGAACATTTCCTTTGAGCTTCGTGTCAGCTTCATGTGTGTATAATAGTTGCGGATTGTGGAGCACTCTGGATTTCAGATTTTCAGATAAGGGATACCCAACCTGTACTAGGGTGCTGTTGTCATCAGCACTTTGGATTTGAAGATTCATTTTCTAAGGGGTGGCAGAATATTGGTCTTTTATGGTAAGGTCATCAGTTGATCTCCAATCCTAGTTAATTATAACCACAAATTATTAGAGTTGGAAATCATAGCCGTATTCACTAACATTGAAATCTTTGAGATAATTCTTAATAGAGATACTGAGATTAATTAGTATTATAATTAAGTCATATAAGAAGGGCTAGCTTCTGTACTTTGCAGTTTGACTCTTGCTGTGTGACCCTGGGAAGTCTTCCTCCAGTTATTATTGGGTAGTTAGGGAGAATCAACCAGATAGTCTTGGAGTTCTTGGATCTGATATAGTGTACTCTTCTAGCCCTGCTGCTTATATTATGACTTAATAAAAGTGATGTATCACAGCTTTTGCTTGGTTCATGTTGCTAGTACTGTGCTTAATTGAGATTGGCAAAGTGAAGAGTCAAAAATAGCAAGGAGCAGTGAGGAGGAGACTTGCCTCCTCTTGGTGGGTGGAATCCTTGAGTGTTAGGTACATGTTAAACCTCTTAGGGATGGATATTATCAGTGTTTCAGTCACCACTGCAGCCTTGATGTCGAGCACAGTACCTGACACTTAGTAGGGGCCCAATAGGTAATTGTTCAGTCAATAAATGATTAGAATTAAATGTGCAGTAAATGCACATTGTTTTGGGTATATGGATTTTTAAGGGGTTTTGGAATTAGGGGCTGTGAACAGCCACTTTTACTTTTTGTGCCTTTAGCTTCTGGCTATCTGGAAGCAAGGCATCCATCTCTTCTACTGTGACTAGACAACAGTATATTAAGCTGTACCAAAAGTCTTCTTGCCTTCATAACAGTTAGATTCCACTTCCTTTTCATCCTTTTTTGATAAGTAAATTTGAATAGGGCTTTTCTTTCCCATATAAACTCTTAGTGGAAGATCTTTCTTACAGATAAACTACCTTAAAATATGTAGACCTTTCTCTATTCAAATGAAAAATATCTAGTTGCTTATACTAATGCATTTACTATTCAGCTAAGGGAAGTAAGGACAGCAAATCTCCAGAAAAACACACTTCCTAATGTATTAGAAATATAAGGTACTCACCATGATTCTGATTTTTAAAAATTCTTTTGAAAATATGGGTATTAACCTAGAATAAAGACTGAAAAGCACATTAGTAAAATATTAAGATGTTTCCTTTGATTATGAGTGAGTGACTTTTTCTTTATAATTTTTATTTATAAGTCTATATTTTTTGTCTATATTATTTATATTATCAAAATTTTTATGTTCTTTTGGTTACAACATTTATTTTTATTTATTTTAGGTTTTCAACAAATACTTTTGGTCTTTAATACAGCTTCTGTAAAGCAGAGAAGTCATTGTCATATTTAGACTGCTTACCCTAGTTTTGTAAAAATACAGTTTTTTCTCAGAGAGATGTTAATACAAGAGCTTTATTCTTCAAAGGCTGATTATAGTTGCTGTGGAAGTGTTTGACTCTGATGCCCCCTAGTGACCTGAACATCCCTGACTATACAGAGGGATTTGACCTTTCAGATTTTTGCCTTGGCTGGGATCCCAGCCTTATAAAAATAAAGTTTAGTTGATTTTGTCATATAACTTAAATTCATTAAATAAATGACAGTTATCATTATTTCCTGATCAACTTAAAATGCAAATTATTAGATGACTCCATAGACAAATCTAATAACTTTCCCAGTCATATTTGAAACCCCAACCTAAACAGTACATTTGTGAAATTTAGTACAGAAAATAATGTACTTTTCCATAGAATGAAAAATCCGAATCATGGTGAGTACCTTATATTTCTAATACATTAATTCTATGTTGATTTCTTCCTTTCAGATTTGGAAATAGTGGGATTTATTGATATAGCTGATATTTCAAGTCCCCCAGTTCTGTCCAGACATCTGGTCTTACCGATAGCACTTAACAAAGGTGAGTTCTCTTCCTATTCCAGTGACACATAGGAAGCATCTTATTAACTAAAATTATTCTTAAATCTTAGATAGTAGGATAGCCCATTTTGCAGAATTTAGGGGAAAGGAATAGTTGCAGATTTGGATTTTAGAAAATGGAATGTTGGCTAATATATCAGAAAAGTAATTCTACTGCAGCCGGGCACGGTGGCTCACGCGTGTAATCCCATCACTTTGGGAGGCCCAGGTGGGCAGATCACTTGAGGTCAGGAGATCGAGACCACCCTGGCCAACATGGTGAAACCCCATCTCTACTAAAAATACAAAAGTTAGCCAGGTGTGGTGGTACACATCTGTAGTCCCAGCTACTCGGGAGGCTGAAGCAGGAGAATTGCTTGAACTCGAGAGGCAGAGGTTGCAGTGAGCTGAGATCGCGCCCCTGCACTCCAGCCTGGCTATAGAGCGAGACTCCATCTCAAAAGAGAAAAAAATGTAATTCTGCTTTACATAGTAGAAAACATTTTGACACATATCTACTGTGTGTTGGTTTGTGAATTTACAGTGGAGGTCTTCTTTAGAGATGAAAATGCTTAGTCCCTCATCCAGGGCTCTGCCTTTCCTAGTAGAACATGCCAAGAAAGCCTAAGTAATTATCAGAAGGTTACTTGATAAATGTGCAAGTTAAATACAGCTTTATACAGGGAAGAAGTACATCTGTTCTTTGTTCTACTAGTGCCCAGCACATAGTAGATACTCAGTAAATATTGTTGAATGAAAGAGTGAATCCAAGTGCTTGTGAATCCTCATTACTACAGCATATATCTCCAGGAACTATAAAGTCAACTTCCCAAATTCAGCATCTCTCTGGAGAATACTAGTCTGTAGCTCTTTAAAATTCTCTTTTTCAAGGGAGGCACTGTGTTGTGGTGGGTGTAGAGCAGGAGCTCTCGTCCCTGATTGGCTACAGGTTCAAATCCCAGTTCTGCTACCCAGTTCAGATTACCTTTTTCTCTGTTTTAGGCTGACCATCCACTTTATATTTGTCAACTTCCCTGAGAATTGTATGTAGTCAGGCAGGTTTTCACATGCTAGGTAATGACCACATTCCATTTATCCCCAGGTTATCTCAGTTGGACTATTGGCTATTGCATAACCACTCAATCACACGTTCACAGACAGAATCTTGGTATATACCCACGGATGGCTTTATAATCACTGTGTTGATAATTTATTATTCTCAGAGAACAGCCAGATTTCCCTTATTTTTAAGGCCCTGGGGAATTCTGCATGCAGTATAGTTGCCAAGAAAGAAATTGAGCAGGCCAGGCATGGTGGCTTACACCTGTAATCCCAGTACTTTGGGAGGCCAGGGCGGATGGATCACGAGGTCAGGAGTTCAAGACCAGTCTGGCCAAGATGGCAAAACCCCGTCTCTAATAAAAATACAAAAATTAGTTGGGCATGGTGGCAGGTACCTATAATCGCAGCTACTCAGGAGGCTGAGGCAGAGATAGCTTGAACTCGGGAGGCAGAGGTTGCAGTGAGCTGAGATTGCACCACTGCACTCCCGCCTGGGCAACAGAGCAAGATTCTGTCTCAAAAAAAGAAAAAAGGAAAGAAAGAAATTGAACAAAATAAAGCATTTATTTAGGGGAATATAGAAAAGAAAAATATGGGAAGGCAGAATAGGGCCATGTTATAAGGGCTGTTGAAATGTCTAGCTAAACTGGACAAATTCTTCCTGTTGAATTAGAAAGTCTTTGAACAAAACAGAGCAGACAGATATTTTCAGAGAGAAGTTAATTTTAGGAAGATTCATCTGTCAGCAGAGTGTGAGAGAATCTGGAGAATCCAGTCAAGAAGCTTATAGAGTAATCATTGTTTACCTTTGGGGACTCATGCCTGTGCTGCCCTAAGGCTGTTGGTTACGAATGCCTTTGACATCTCTGTATCTAATTCTGTTGAAATGGGTGCCTGAAATTTGCAGTTAGCATCTAACTTAACATCCTAGTGGAACTGCGGAAAATGGATTTTTGTGTATGTAGCAGCTTTACTGAGATAAAATTCACATACCATATACTTCACTCATTTAAAGTGGTTTTTAGTATATTTGCAGAGTTGTATAACCATCACCACAATCAATTTGAGAACTTTTTTATAACCCCAAAAAGAAACCCCGCACCCTTTAACTATCAACTCCCAGACCTCTCCCCCATTTCCCCTACCTCAAATAACTACTAATATCCTTTCTCTATATATAGATTTGCCTACTCTGGATATTTTATATAAATGGAATTCATATAATGTGTGGAAACAGACTTTTATGTAGACACTGGAAAACTGGAATGAGTTTTCTGGGTCATCATATTGTTATAATATTCCCTTAGAACTCTATACACTATCCCTTCAAGGCTAGAAACATCCAAGAGTATAAATTGGGGTTTGGGGTTTTTAGCTAATTTCAGTCTAACCTGTTTTCTCTTTTTTTCGCAGAAGGTGATGAGGTGGGTACTGGCATCACTGATGACAATGAAGATGAAAATTCAGCCAATCAGATTGCCGGCAAAATACCCAACTTCTGTGTCCTGCTCCATGGTAGTCTGAAAGTAGAAGGAATGGTAGCGATTGTTCAATTAGGGTAGGAAACTTTGTCTACATTTGGTTGAATGAAAGGGAAAATCATTTTACAAAGTGAAGTATTTTGGAGACGTCTCTGAAAGAAATAGAAAGGTCCTTATCACCGTTTTCCTTTTCCTGACTCATTCTTCCTACCTGCTATTACATTCTTTTTTTCTTTCGAGACAAGGTCTTACTCTGTCCCCCAGGCTGGGGTACAGTGGCATGATCCTGGCTCACTGCAGCTTCAACCTCCCAGGCTCAAGCAATCCTCCCATCTCAGGCTTCCAAGTAGCCGGCACCCAGGTGTGCACCACATGCCTGGCTAATTTTTTTTTTTTAATTTATAGGAGTGGGGTCTCACTGTGTTGCCCAGGCTGGTCTTGAACTCCTGGGCTCAAGGATCCTTCTACCTTGGCCTCCAGAAATGCTAGGATCATGGGCGTTGAGCCACAGTGCCCGGCTGCTATTACCTTCTAATCTATTTTTTAATTCATCCCCTAGAATAAGTGTGGAGTGAGCCTTTTATTATGTTACCTTTATATCCTTTCTCAATTTTCCTCTTTTAAAATCCTATCTAGGATACCTGGGTTCTGGTTATAGCAATGCTACGAACTTGCTTTAGAATCGTAGGCAGGATTCATAGGCTCCTCATCTATAAAATGAGGGGATAGAACTAAATGGGAAAAAAAAGATGCTGATAACATTGAGCATTTTATTATGTGCCAGGCACTCCTCTAGGTACTTTACATATGTTAGCGCGTTTAATCCCTCATCACAACACTGTATGGGAGGTACCAGCATTATCCCTGTTTTATAGATGAGGAGACTGAGGCTTAGAGAGGTCGTGGAACTTCCTGAAGGTCACACAGCTCGTAATGAAAGAGCCATGGTTCTTACCCATGCATTCTGACTCCAGAGCCTACTCATAATTATTCTGCTGTGTTCCTTCCCTGTGAGGAAATCCTGCATAGCTTTTACGTTTTCTGAAGTCACAAAATCTGCAAAACCATCTATACCTTTCTGTAACACCTATTGTTAGAAAAGAGGAGGTCACTGATTATCTTTTGGCTGCCACCTGGGGTTGACTGGTATAGATCAAGAGGTTAGGATTAATCAGAGGAAGCATGGCTCCATTTCTGCTACAGTTAAAATTAGCTGGTCCAAAAAGGAATGCAGTTCTTATTAGGTATTAGTCTGCTATAGTTCGTGGCACCCAAACTACTTGTACTGGTCTGAATATGAGAATCATCTGGGACCCTTTGAGAAGCTGGGACAGGGCCTCTCTTATAGCACAGGGTGATAGCCTTGTGCCTGTGGTAGAAGGGCTTCTCTTGGTACTGTGTGAGTGACACAGTGAGGGAGCTGACAGGACCTATAGGTCACAGCCTTTACCCCTCCTCATCACCTCTCCAGCTGCTTGCTGCCCTTTGTGGTTTACTTTTTCTTTTTCTAGGCTGCTTTTGATTTCCATATCCACATAATTTTACCTGAATAATGTCCCAGAAAAATGGAAATATTAGAGGACAGTGGTATGCATTTTCAGGTTTAGGATTTGGCTTTGGTAAAAATAATGTGCCTGATTTCAACGCTGAAGCCTGTGTCTCTCAAGAGAAAAATACAGGCTAGACTTATTTAACTTAACCGTCTCAGACTTGATGTTCTTCTGATCATCCATCTTCTCTCCATCTAGTCCTGAATGGCATGGAATGCTCTACTCCCAAGCTGACAGCAAGAAGAAATCAAACCTCATGATGTCTCTCTTTGAGCCTGGCCCAGAACCTCTCCCATGGCTAGGGAAAATGGCACAGTTGGGTCCTATTTCAGGTATAATCCAGATCAGATTTTACTTACCTTGACTTTGTTTTCATTCTGCTGTTCTCGATATCTCTGACTGTGCAGTCAGGGAACTGACTGATCTCCCCTACCGGCACGCCCTGGTCTCGGATGGTGCTGAATAAGTACACGAAAAACTTGAAGAGAGTTTGATGTTGGAACTCCTAAATTTTACAGCTCAGGAGAAATCAACATTTAGATTGCTTTAAGTAAATACAAACTCTTTTAATGGCTTAGACTGAAAAACTAATCTCCATAATATTTTTTCTTGGTGTACTATATTCAACTCAAATAATTTTCTGTCATTCCTAGATGATGTAATCCTTCCTTCTTCCTGAAACTGTTTTTCTGTAGCTTTCCTGACACTGCTTCTGGTACCTATTTGAGTTCATCTTTGGCAGACTTTTCTTTCTCCTTCATTTTGTCTTTTCTTCCTCTTGCCTCATGGTTTCCAACACATTGTTCTTTGCCTTCTTCTCTTTGGTTATTCTTCTCCCTTGTTTATTTCATCAGCTGCAATAGCTTCACACTTCCCAAATCTGTAACTCTAGTCTCACCTGAGCTCTCCCTGAAATTTGCATATCATATTTTCAGTTCCTAGTTGGATCTCTCCACCTGGATATTCTGCCACAGCCTCAAGCTCAGCTGTTTGTTACAGACCTATTTTCCCCCACCCCCTTCTCCTCAAACTATTTCTTCTTCTGATTTTCCTCCTCCTTTTGATGAAGGCATTTGTGCCAGTAGCTGCTGAGCTTCCAACTGTAGAGTCACCTTTGACTCATTTGGGCCCATTTCAATTTCAGGAACATCTATCAAGCAACCTGTTCTGTGCCAGGCCTAAGGGATAAAGGAGCTAGCTAGAGTTGCTGAAAGTCTAGTGGGCACAGACTGGCACAAATCAGAGTTAGGCTGGAGGAGGTGATGATGAGCTCTGCCTGGAGGACTCTGGAGAATCTTCACAGAGGAGAGATATCCTAGTTGTGTTTTGAAGAAAAGGAGGAACTTGCTGAGCTGATGAAGGAAGAAAGGGCACCCTGGGCAAGCAGAACACCTACAGAAAGAAAAGGAACTGCAGCACAAAATGTGAGAGTGGGTATGGGAGGAGCAGATTGGAGATTGGTAGTAGCTAGAGTGGAGCAGGCCTTGTCTGTGATGTGAAGAACCAGGAATTTATCTTGCAGATACTAGGAAGCCGAAGAGTAGTCATGTGATCAGATTCTTCTGGCTACAGTGAGAACAAGGGGGTACCAGTAAGGAAACTGTATTTTAAGGGTTGGTGCCTAGGGGCAGCACCTAAAATATATTTCCTTACTGATATCCCCTTGTTCTCACTGCCCTTAAGATACTTAGGGCAGTTGTACAATATGGCCGTAATTCAACTGAAAAATAAGAAATTTGTATTTAGAAAGATATCTCTGTGGAGTGTGGATTTGAAAAGGCAAGGACCTGTGGCTAAAAGTTACTGTGTTAGTCCTGGAAATATGAAGATGAGAGCCAGACCATGGCAATAGCTGGGGGTAAAAGATATTTAGGAAATATAACGTTTGGATGTGAAAATAAAGGAGAGGGAAGTGTTAGGAATGATCCCAGGTTTCCGACCTGGGCTGCGGGGTGAAAGGCAGTACTATTAGTTGAAATAAATAATACAGAAAGAAGAGTACATTTGGGAAGAACACATTTTGTTTACGTTGAGTTTGTGCCTATGAGATGTAGGTGGAGGTGCCTAGAGACAATTCCGTAGGAGTCTGAAGTTTAGGAGAGAGGGCAGAGTTGGAGAAAAAGTTTTTGGTTGTAAGCCTATCACAAATAGTTAAATGGTGAGAATGAGGGAGATTGCTCAGGTCAGTGGTTCACAAATTTGAGTTTTTGTGTACAAAAATAAACTTGGGATAAATACCACACATTCGCACCCATATATGGAAGCTAAAAAAAAAATGAGTTCATGGAAGTAGAGAGCAGAATGTAGAATCATGGTCATTAGAGTTTGGGAAGGGTATTGAGAAGAGGAGAACAGGGAGGGAGAACAAAGTTACAGCTATTAGGGAGGAATAAATTCAGTGCTCTATAGCATTGTAGGGTGAGTATTGCTCATAATAACTTAGTGTATATTTTCAAAAAGTTAGAAGAGAGGATTTCGAATATTCAGAACACAAAGAAATGATAAATATTCAGCCAGGCATGGTGGCTCATGCCTGTAATCCCAGTACTTTGGGAGGCCAAGGCAGGTGGATCACTTGAGTCCAGGAGTTTGAGAACAGTCCGGTCAACGTGGTGAAACCCTATCTCTACCAAAAATACAAAAATTAGCCAGGTATGGTGGTATGTACCTGTGGTTCCAGCTACTCAGGGAGCTGAGGCGGAAGGATCACTCGAGCCTAGGAAGCAGAAGCTGCAGCGAGCCCTGATTACACCACTGCACTCCAACCTGGGCAACAGAGCAAGATCCGGTCTTAAAAAAAAAAAAAATCACGCCTGTAATCCCAGCACTTTGGGAGGCCGAGGTGGGCAGATCACCTGAGGTCGGGAGTTCGAGACAGCCTGATCAACATGGAAAAACCCCGTCTCTACTAAAAATACAAAATTAGTCGGGTGTGGTGGTGCACGCCTGTAATCCCAGCTACTCGGGAGGCTGAGGCAGGGGAATCGCTTGAACCAGAGAGGTAGAGATTGCAGTGAGCTGAGATCACGCCATTGTACTCCAGCCTGGGCAACGAGAGCCAAACTCCATCTCAAAAATAATAATAATAACTATATTATTCAAAGGTGATGGATATACCAGTTACCTTGATTTCATCATTACACATTGTGTACATATATGGAAACGTCAATCCGTATCCCATAGATATGTATTAGCTACTGTGTGTCCACTAAAAATAAAAGGAAAAATAAATATGGAGAACTTGTTTAGACAGTTCATTTCCTACATGCCACCTATAGAGATTCTGATGCAGCAGGTCTGGATTCAGGCCCAGGAACTTGCAGGGTGTTTTTTTCTTTTTATTTTATTAAAAAAAATTTTTTTTTTCTTTCTTTCTTTTAACAGTGAAATGAACATTATTTGTGCAAGTTTTGCGGGGTTTTCTTTTGTTTTTTTTGTTTGTTTGTTTGTTTTTTGAGACAGGGTCTTGCTTCGTTGCCAGGTGCCGGGCTAGAGAGCAGTGGCGTGGTCTCAGCTCACTGCAACCTCCACCTCCCCGGTTCAAGCAATTCTACCGCCTCAGCCTCCCGAGTAGCTGGGACTGCAGGTGCGTGCCACCATGCCCAGCTAATTTTTGTATTTTTTAGTAGAGAGGGGGTTTCACCATGTTGGCCAGGATGGTTTCGATCTCTTGACCTCGTGATCCGCCCGCCTCGGCCTCCCAAAGTGCTGGGATTATAGGCATGGAACTTGCAGTTTTAATATTACCCAGGTGATTAGAATCCAGGTGATCCATGACCACACTTTAAGAAGAAAGTACAGGCATGTACTGCCTGATGACATTTCGGTCAACAGTGGACCACATTTATTACAGTGGTCCTATAAAATTATAATGCATGATTTTTACTGTGCCTTTTCTATATTTAGATGCTTTAGATACACAAATACTTGCCATCATGTTACAATTGCCTTTAGTATTCACTACAGTGACATGCTTTATGGGTTTGTAGCCTAGGAGCCATAGGCTATACCATCTAGCCTAGGTATGTAGAAGGCTAACCCTATTACATAGGTTTCTGTATTACACTCTATGTGGTGTTTGCATACAACAAAACTGCCTAACAATGCATTTCTCAGAACATATCTTCGTCATTAGGCGACACATGACTGTGTATATTAAGGAAAAAATATACAACCACCAAACCCCTGGAAAGCATCAGCTACTGGGGGAGCAGCGGAAAGGGTGCTGGTGAAGGAAAATGAGAAGGAAAAGGCAGCTGAAAGAGGAAAAGTAGAAGAGAGAGATATCACAGAAACCAAGAGTGAAGATTCCGGAAGAAGTAGTACCCTGCCGTGTCTCATACACACATACATGTCAGTTAATGCCTGAAGAATGCCCTTTGCCATTGAGACGTAGAGATTTTATCTGAATATAGGCCTTAGAAGCTAGACTGAGGCTTGGCATGTTTTTTCAGTAAAGGGGCTGGTAGTAGATATTTGTGACTTAGCAAGCCATGTAGTCCCTCTGCTGTTGTAGCACAAAAGCAGCCATAGACAACATGCAAACAAATGGAAGTGACTGCGTTCCAGTAAATTTTATCTAGGGACACTGAAAATTTAATTTGATGTAATATTCAGATGTCATGAGATATTATTATTTTAACATTTTTCCCTAACCATTAAAAAATATTTTTAAAATTCTCAACTCAAAAACAAGTAACAGGTCATATTTTGCTAATCCTTGAGCTAGGATTTAAAGCTTATACAGGGACAAGAGATGTAATGACTTTGGTTCAAAATAAGATAAAAAACTGAAATCTCTGAATAAATCTGAGAATGTGTAAGGTCTGTTCCTTCAGTGAGAGGATAACAAGAAAAACTCTACCTGTTGTTTCTACCTGATTTTCTAGAGATCGAGAAATTTAAAAATTCCCTATGAACAGTTAAAGCCCAAGTCCTGCATCATGCAAATTGATGCTACCTGTGTCTGATGTGGGGAGTACAAAACCAAAAAATGCAAAAACTTGTTTTGAGCCAGTAAGACCCATGGTGTGTCCTCCAGAAGTTATTGTAATATATTGGCTCTGTAGGAATACCTCTGCAACCCAGGGCAGAAGGGCTTCCACAGAAAAAGCAAATCCCCACTGAGGATGAATGCATGGTTTGTGAGGAAATTGCTTCTTTTGAAGGAAGGCTAACAGGAAAATTAGCAGTTCAAGAACTTAATGTGAAAGAGACTACAGAATGACTGTTTTAAATGATTAAAAAGTTTTAAGAGGAACAGAAATCAAGAGGAAAAAAAGGGACACTATGAATCAAAAGCGATTTGAGGCCGAGCACGGTGGTTCACGCCTATAATCCTCTGGGAGGCTGAGGCGGCAGATCACTTGAGCTCGGGAGTTCAAGACCAGCCTGGCAACATAGTGAGACTCTGTCTTTATAAGAAATAAAAATAATTTTAAAATAATTTTTAAAAGTTATTTGAGCTTGACACGTATTGGTGGCTTTCAGAGCAGATTCAATGTGGATGGTCAGCCAGGAGACAGGCTGACCAGAATTAGAGATGAGGAAATGAAGAGGGAGAAATAGGGCAGTAAATGGAGGCGACAGGGCAGAGCAAGTTGTGCGTGTGTGTGTGGAGTGGAGATCCCTCACCTCCTTCATCCCTATAGCATTCCTACATTTATTCTGCCTTTCATTCTCATTGCTCTTGGGCTTGTTTGGCTTTCTTTACCTTTCACTTAGACCAGAAGTCAACTACAACCCACAGACTAAACTGGCTCATTGCCTGTTTTTGTAAATGCTTATTGGAACCTCATTCATTTACATTTTATCTATGGTCACTTTTCTGCTACAACAGCAGAATTCAGTATGACAAAAACCATATGACCCATGAAATATGAAACATTTGCTGTGTGGCCCTTGCAGAAAAAGTTTGCCAACCTCTGACTAGACTATTGTGATGGTTTTCACCAAAGATACCGATCTATAATCTAAGATAGTAGTAGCATTCAAACTCCTTTCTGATCTGGCTTCCCATGTAGCATCACTTGGCTTGTTACCATTGTTCTTAATTCCAGTTGAACTGCTGTTCACTTTGCCTTCTGTTCATGTTGTTCTTTCCTCCCTCTGGGTCTGTTCCGCTTTTCAATGTGGGTAATGATAGATAATATTATACTGAACTTAACTTTGTGCCAGTCACTGTGCTAGACATAATGAGTGTACCATCTCATTTAACTTTCACAGCAATCTTGGGATTGGAATTATGATAACAAATAATAGTTAATAATAAAACCTACCTCAGAGCATTGTTAGGAGAATTTACTGAGGGAAGGTATATAAAATGCTGGGTACACAGTATATGTAAATACTGCCGTTTTTGTGTGTGTGTGTTTTTTTTTTTTTTTTCAAAGCAAAACATGCAAAATGGCACTGTTATTTGTACCAATCCCTCCTCTCAATTCTGTTCCTAGAGACAACCACTTTTTTTTTTCCTTTGTTTTTCTTTTGGAGACTGGGTCTCACTCTGTTGCCCAGGCCGGAGTGCAGTGGCACAGTCTCTGCTCACTGCAACCTCTACCTCCCAGGTTCAAGCGCTTCTCCTGCCTCAGCCTTTCTAGCAGCTGTGACTACAGGCGCAAGTTACCACACCTGGCTGCTTTTTGTATCTTTAGTAGAGATGGGGTTTCACCATATTGTTGGCCAGGCTGGTCTCAAACTCCTGACCTCAAGTGATCTTCCCACCTCGGCCTCCCAAAATGCTGGAATTACAGGTGTGAGCCATTGTGCCCAGCCTCCCATTTTATATTTATTTTTTAAGACAGGGTCTTACTCTGTCACCCAGGCTAGAGTGCAGTGCACAGTCTCGGCTCACTGCAGCCTTGATCTCTCAAGGGGATGACGCTAAGATCCTCTTACCTCAGCCTCCCATGTGGCTGGGACCACAGGTGCATGCCACCATATCTGGCTAATTTTTTTGATTTTTTTATAGAGACAAGGTCTCACTATGTTGCTGAAGCTGGTCTCAAGCTCCTAGACTCAAGCAGTCCTCCACCTTAGCCTCCCAAACTGTTGGTATTACAGGCGTGAGCCACCACACCCAGTTCTTTCCCCCCATTTTAGATGCCATTTTTTGACTTTTAAAGGATAAATGTTTAGCTCTCTTACCACCACCATCTCCCACCCACTTAAACAAGAAGCACATTCTCCCTCCTTCTGTCCTCCCAATATAGTTATAATGTTCTTTTTGGTTAAATCAGTATTCGGTCCTTGTTAGATGATGTAAATGTTATTTACAACTAAGCTATGTGGTATACCAATTTACATTTCCTTTGTTTTGCAACTTTTGGTCCCCTAGCTCAGCCCAATTATTTTTTTTTCTTTGCTTGTTTTCTATATAACTGACTAATTCCTCCCTAAGTAAAATACATTCCTTAGGTATTTTATCAGTTTCCTTTTTTTTTTTTT
>NW_016107800.1:940267-962481 GCF_001604975.1 Cebus imitator
CCAGATCTGTTGCATAGGTGTCGTCCTGAGACTTCCCTTTACATCTTTCCTATGGATCTCCTGTTCATAACTCCTCCTGAAAAAGGGGTACTTGGGAAGTAAATCTTTTGAAATCTTGTGTATTTGGAAATATATATATGTTTATTTCATTCTTTATACTTAATGATAGTTTGGTTGGGAATTGAGTTCTAAGTTGGAAATCATTTTCCCTCAGAGTTTTAAGCATTACTCTGTTGTCTCTTCTGGAGTCCAGCGTTGCTATGGAAAGAGTGCCATGCTGACTCAAAGACCTTTGACCCTGAACTGGATCTTCTCCATAGTCCTTGGTGATCTTCTTTGTATCCCTGGTATTCTGAATTTCAGAATGTTGGTCTCTTCATTCATTTTGCTAGGCACTCAGTGGATCCTTTCCATCCGACAGTTCATGTTCTTCAGTGCTGGGAACATCAGTTATTTCTTTAATTTTCTCTTTCTGTATTCCCTGTTCTCCTTTTCTGGAACATGTATTTGTGATTTGGGTTTGTATAATTTTCTATCTCTTTCTACCTATTTTCCCATTTTTAACATTTTTGTTCTACCTTCTGTATCTTCAGATTTATCTTATAACTTTTATTTTTTGTTTACACTATCATATTTTTTATTTCTTGTTTCATAAAGTAATATTTCCTGTCTCCTAAGCCAGTTAGTTACCACATATAGGCTCCAGACAACTAATGACAGCACAAAATAGGCTCTGATTAGATGCTGAAATGTTTGGTACTATGCTGGGGATAGAAGGGTCTAAGAAAACAACTATCTGCCAGAAAAACTTGGAACAATTTCATGGAAGGAGTAAGACAGGATCTGGACTTGGAATATAGGTAGGTAAGTTTGGATAGGTAAGGAATGGCAGTGTTAAATGGTGGAAAAAGTGTTGGCTTTGGAAGCAGGCCCAACTGAGTCACGGTGAAACCTCGTATAAGTCCAACCTCTCTGTGCCTTAGTTTCCTCATCTTTAATGGGACTGATAACATCTTCCCTCTAGAGTTGCTGTAAAGAAAGAAGTTGAATATGTAGAGTATCTGGCACATAGTTGGAATTTAATAAATATTCTTTATTTTGTAAATTCCTTGAGGCTGAAAAGCATCTTCTCTAGACACAATTCCTGGCATAGTGCTTGCCACATAGTGGAGTCTTACTATAGATAATGAATGAAAGTGAATGAGTAGATGAGTGAGTGAGAAGGGAGAGCATTCCAGGCAGTGGGGAGTAATAGAATAGCAGCAGCGAAGTTGGAAATGAGCTGTTGTAGGGGAATGGACTTGTAAGACCTCAGCCTGACTCAACAGATTTATGTATTGACAAATATTAATGGAAATATGTCTGGAAAGTCGGGCTAGTATTTTTTGGAGGAGTCAGGGCTGAGGAGGGTTGATGGAGGAAGTGTTGGGCCAGTATTAAGGTGTTTTAATTAATGACCAAATCAGGGGTGGAGAATGTCTGGCTCAAGTTAGACCAACTGGTCTAATGCCATTTTTCAACATGAACATTTGGGCAAGGGATTTAAGTTCTCTGAACTTGTAGGAAAATGACTCCTGCTCTGTCTACAGCAGAAGGTAGTAATAATAAAGATCAAATACACCATTAGAAGTATGCGTGCTTTATAAGTTTGCGGCAGTTTCATAGACTCAGGAAGCAGGTACAGAGACAAACCCTATTTATGCATGTAACTATAAAACCAACGTGGCTTTAAGTTTTTGGAAGCAATAAACTAATACGCCATATTGTGGTATGCTTCACCAATAAAATTATTTCTTATCTTGCCCTTTGCTTTAATTTGGCTATATATAGTTTTCCTTTTTACTTATTTTAATGCCTAGACCTATACTGTCTAATCCAGTAGCTACTAGCTACATTAAATTTAATTAAAATTAAATAAAATTTAAAATTCAGTTTCTCAGTTCCATTAGCCACAGGTTAAGTGCTCAGTAGTTAGTAGCTACCATATTAGACAGCACAGGTATAGAACATTTCCATCATACAGAAAGTTCTGTTGGAAAGCACTGGGTTAGACTATATAGAATTGCAGTGTGTGTGTGTGTGTGTGTGTGTGTGTGTGTGTGCGCGCGCGCACGCATGCATTTAAACTATGTATTTGTTTTATCCTCTGACTTTAATTTATAAGCCAGATAAGTGAACCTTGTTTCTTTAAAAACATGAAGCTGTTTTTCACTTAAATGGGCCTCCTACATCAGTGGCTTTCTATTGAGAACAGGTTCTGCAACCTGACTGAAGTTAATGGATATTCTTAATTAATGATATGATAGGATATAAAAGATTGAGTGATTCAAAGAGCTTCGAGTCTGATTGGAAATGTAACGTATTTTGCCGTTGTATTTTGCCAGATGTCATTTCAAGAATGTCTTGTCTTTTAAGATGCTAAAGAAAACCCTTATGGCGAGGATGACAATAAGAGCCCATTCCCCCTGCAGCCCAAAAACAAGCGCAGTTATGCCCAGAATGTGACTGTCTGGATCAAACCCAGTGGCCTGCAGGTAACATTACCATTTACGTTGCTTTCCACTGGGGGACAGGAGGAGGCATTTGGGTAGGCGGGCAGGCAGACTTTTTATTTGATTTTCTGTCCTTTGATACTTAGTAATTCATTTACTTCTAATGTTTGTCATTATTTCCAAAAGGGATTTGAGATGCCCTACAGCAAAACATGCATATAGCAAAATCATTTTTTACAAAATGTAGAGCATTAAGAATCCTAGAGAAAGAAGGAAGACAATTGTGCTGGGAACCCAAGGCAAAGTGATAATTTTACGTGAGCGTTTTGGCCCTGAACTTCCTACTACCAAAGTCAAAAAAGAAACATGTTGGGTTATATAGTTGTTCTTGTCTGAAAAAAGGAAATTTGCCAGTTTGTCTAGAGAGACATATATTTTCCTGGCACTGAATTTTAGTGTGAAATTTTTCATATGGTGAGACATTGAATAACATAATGGGTATTGTCTTTAACAACAGTTTTGGAAGAGATGTAAAGGTCTTCATCTCGGTATTTCTTCCATCCCTTCAGTAGAACCCAAACCAAAGCGTTACATTTCACAAAAACACTTTCATAGGAAGCTGTGATAACACCGTTATCAAGGAATGATGCTTTCAGACAAGGCATTCAGGAACACTTCCCCTTTCATCAACAAAAAGTCATTTATACCTGTTTTAAAAATTATTTATTGAAACTTTTTTCTGCTTTGAGCACCTTTATTTATGTTCGTTCCTCCAGTAAGTTCAGCCTAAACCAAATGAGAAGAGACAAGCCACTTGGACAACAAAAGTAGCTTCTGTTGACTGCACAGTGTCTGAGCCCCCTTTCCACCGAGACTTAACCACACCCTGCCAAGGCACATGTCAGGGGCCTCTTTGTTGGAAAATTAGGTCTTCTACTTTCCTGATGTCCCTGACCCCAGCCCTTCCTTGTCAGAGGGATATTAGAACCACTTTCACCACCAGTTATAGCTAAGTTTTTCTTAAATTATAAAAAAATTTTTTTGTTTGAATCTTGACTACTGTAGAAAAATTTTTTTTTGTTCCTGGGTTTATTTTTCTTATTTTGGTAAAATATACATAACATAAAATGTACCTTCAACCATTTCAAGGTACACAATTCAGTGCCATTTAGTACATTCACAATGTACCATCACCCCTATCTAGTTCCAGAACATTTTATTTTATTTTATTTTATTTATTTATTTATTTATTTTTGAGACGTAGTTTCGCTCTTGTTACCCAGGCTGGAGTGCAATGGCACGATCTCGGCTCACCGCAACCTCCGCCTCCTGGGTTCAGGCAATTCTCCTGCGCCAGCCTCCTGAGTAGCTGGGATTACAGGCACGTGCCACCATGCCCAGCTAATTTTTTGTAGTTTTAGTAGAGACGGGGTTTCACCATGTTGACCAGGATGGTCTCGATCTCTTGACCTCGTGATCCACCCGCCTCGGCCTCCCAAAGTGCTGGGATTACAGGCATGAGCCACCGCGCCCGGCCAATTCCAGAACATTTTAATCATTTCAAAAGGAAACCCTGTACCCATTAGAAAAGTCACTCCACATTCCTCCCTTCTTCCAGGCCCTGGCAACTACTAATTTGCTTTCTGTCTCTATGGACTTGCCTATTCTAGATATTTCATATAAACAGAATCATACAATTTGTGGCCTTTTGTGTCTGACTTCTTAGGCTTAGCATAATGTTTTCAAGGTTAATTAGCGTTGTGGTATGTATCAGTGCTTCGTCCCTTTTTATGGCTAATATTTCATGTCTGTATGTATGTGTCACATTTTAATTATCCAGTTGATGGACATAAGGTTACTATTTAGCTATTATTGTGTGTAATGCTGTTATGAACATTCATATAATGGACATAAGGTTACCATTTAGCTATTATTGTGTGTAATGCTGTTATGAACATTCATATATAAGTTTTTGTCTGAATATTTTTTTTGAATACTCTTGGGTATGTATATATTTAGTAATGGGAATGGGATTGCTGGGTCAGACGGCAATTCTGTTTAGCTTATTGAAGAATTGACCCACTCTTTCATAGCAGCTGCCCATTTTGCATTCCTGCCAACAGTGTATAAGTGTTCCAGTTTCCCCGTGTTCCTGCCCATGCTAGCTTTCCATTCATTATTACTACTATCATGCAGCTGTCATAGTGGGTGTGAAGTGGTCTGTCTTTGTGTTTTTTCATTTCTTTAATAACTAGTAATGTGTATCTTTTCCCGTGCTTATTGACCATTTGTGTATATTATTTGGAGACGTATATTATTTCAAGTTCTTTGTCCATTTTTTAATTGGGTTTGTCTTTTTGTTGTTGAGGTTTTTTTTTTTTTTAAATATATTCTGGATAGTAAGACCCTTAGCAGATACAAGGTTTGCAAATATCTCCTCCCGTTTTGTGAGTTATCTTTTCACTCTCTTTATAGTGTCCTTTGATAGAGTTTTTTGTTTTGATGAAGTCACATTTTGCTTTTTGCTTTTGTTGTTTGTGGTTTTTGCTATCTTAACTAAGAGATCATGGCCAAATCCAAAGTCATGAAGATTTACCCCGTTTCCTTTTTCTTCTCCCCTGCCCCCCACTTGAGAAATGCATCTCATTATGTTGCGCAGGTTGGTCTCAAACTTCTGGCCTCAAGCAATCCTCCTGAGGGATTACAGGGGCACACCACTGCACCTGGTTCCTGTTTTCTTCTGAGTTTCATAGTTTTAGCTCTTACCTGTAGGTCTCTAATCCTTTTTGAGTTAATTTTTTGTATATGGTATGATGTAAGGGTCCAAATTTGTTCTTTTGCATGTGGATATCCAGCTGTCTCAGCACCAAATGTTGAAAAGACTGTTTTTTCCCCGTTGAATGGTCTTTGCAAACAAGCCCCTGGCCATAGTTGTATGGGTTTACTGGGTGCCGTTTTGTGAGGCAAGTGCATTTCTGTGAGGGGATTTCTTTTATTGTCAAGACTTTTGAAGGAGGGAGTGCCTTACTAATGTCGACCTGACGTTAACTCAAAAGGGGTCCTCATCTTGACATTGTAGCTCTGCTCTCATTTTCATTTCTTTAGACATTCAGATGCTTTTAAAAATACTATTTGAGGCCGGGCGCGGTGGCTCACGCTTGTAATCCCAGCACTTTGGGAGGCCGAGGCGGGTGGATCACGAGGTCAAGAGATGGAGACCATCCTGGTCAACATGGTGAAACCCCGTCTCTACTAAAACTACAAAAAATTAGCTGGGTATGGTGGTGCGTGCCTGTAATCCCAGCTACTCAGGAGGCTGAGGCAGGAGAATTGCCTAAACCCAGGAGGCGGAGGTTGCGGTGAGCCGAGACTGCGCCATTGCACTCCAGCCTGGGCAACAAGAGCGAAACTCCGTCTCAAAAAAAAAAAATATATATATATATTATTTGCCCTTTTTTACCACAGAATTCTAATGTTGGATTTTTTTTTTACCTTTAATAGACAGATGTACAGAAGATTTTGAGAAATGCAAGGAAACTACCTGAAAAAACACAGACATTCTATAAGGTGAGAGTGTGAGAATATAGTGGAAGAAGATGTGCCCAAAATATATAGTTTGACGGTAGTAAAACTGTAGGATGGCAGTGTGAATATGGACAGGCATTAGAGATGTATGACTTGCGCCTCAATTTTTTCAAATAAACTCAGTATGGCTGGGCACAGTGGCTCACACCTGTAATCCCAGCACTTTGGGAGGCCAAGGCGGGCGGATCACGAGGTCAAGAGATCCAGACCAGCCTGGCCAACATGGGGAAACTCCGTCTCTACTAAAAATACAAAAATTAGCTAGGTGTGGTGGCAGGCGCCTGTAGTACCAGCTACTTAGGAGGCTGAGGCAGGAGAATTGCTTGAACCCAGGAGGCGGAGGTTGCAGTGAGCCGAGATCACACCATTGCAGTCCAGCCTGGCGCCCAGCAACAGAGCAATACTCTGTCTCAAAAAATAAATAAATAAATAAAAATAAACTCAGTATAAGTGATGGGTCTGTTCCTTCCCTAAAATCCAAGAATTGTAAGGGTTTAAATGGCCTCATTCTGTATAGGAGGATGGTTTTTCTGTTGGGGCTGCTGTGAATGAATGGCTGAAGGAAGCAGCTGAGAGGACCTGTGGGTCATAATCCTGAAGTTTCCTTATCACTCCTAGATGGTATGCAGGCCAACCCAGGCAACCAATGTATATGGCTTCCCGGATGGGAAATTACCCAGAACATTGGTTTTTTTTTTTTTCTTTTTTTTAGATGGAATCTCATTCTGTCGCCCAGGCTAGAGTGTAGTGGCGTGATCTCGGATCACTGCAACCTCCACCTCACGGGTTCAAGTGATTCACCTGCCTCAGCCTCCTGAGTAGCTGGTACTATAGGCACATGCCACCACACACAGCTAAATTTTGTATTTTTAGTAGAAATGGGGTTTCGCTATGTTGGCTAAGTTGGTCTCGAGGTGATCCACCCGCCTCAGCATCCCAAAGTGCTGGAATTACAAGCGTGAGCCACCCTGCCTGGCCAGTCCAGAACATTCTTATTGCGCCAGAGAATCTGCTTCTAGGAATGACATCTAAAATTAGACATTTATGAATTGCAGAGGAGATGGCCCTCCAGAATCATGCGTAGCTAATCCAGAACCATTGGTGAAGAAACTATTAAGTTACAGGGTAGAGTGGGGAACATTTAGGTTTGCTCCTTGCTCCTATTGTTTTGGTGTTTGGCTGGAATTAAATTAAGTGCAGCGTCAAGTATGCCATTTGTGTCCTAGCTTTCTAATTCTAAAATATGGCCCACACAGCCATCCTCAGGCTAGCATGTAACCAGAGAGGATACGTGTGCTACTTTGTCTGGGTGTTTTCTCATTACCTTTATGTCACTGTTGTCTTCAAACCTAATTATGTAGTCAGCTGGTGAAATAAAACAGCTTCCATCAGAGTCCAGCCGAAGAGCTTCTCAGCTAGCCAGGCGCCTCCTGACTGAAGCCCGTAATCCACAGTCCATCCTTCCTGCCGAGCGTCCTACAGCCATCAGCTGTTTACACGTGATGACACACTTGTTTGGCCTTCTTCTGAACTTTCCACTTTTTTTAACAGATGATAGTATAAAGATGGTCAGAGAGCCCATTTCTCTGTTCTGGTTTTATATTACTTCTACATATTAGAGCCGCAAAGGGCCCAGGGAAACTGACTGCTTCAGCCCCTGCAGTGGGCAAGGAAAGGGTTATTCTGATTTCATTTGATTTTATATATATTTTTTGATGTGGAGTCTTGCTCTGTTGCCAGGCTGGAGTGCAGTGACACAATCTCAGCTCTCTGCAACCTCTGACTCCCGGGTTCAAGCGATTCTCCTGCCTTAGCCTTGCAGGTAGCTGGGATTACAGGCATGTGCCACCACGCCCAGCTAATTTTTCTATTTTTAGTAGAGATGGGGTTTCATCATGTTGGCCAGGATGGTCTCGATCTCTTGATCTCATGATCCACCCGACTCGGTCTCCAAAAGTGCTGGGATTACAGGTGTGAGCCACTGTGCCTTGCCCATTCTCATTTTATAAATGAGGACTTTGAGACCCAGAGAAGCTACACAACTTGCCCAGATCACTCCACTGAGGGGTTGTTGGGGCACTTCATATTTCTCTGCTTCTATCACTAACCAACCTTCCTTTTTGCTGGTCTTTCCACTGCCTCCTCTGAGCCTGTTTATTGTCTTAGTCTGAGGCCCTGCCACAGTGATATCAGAGGGTTAAGGGCAAGTCTTTTCCATCCCTAAATAATTGGGGAAAAGTACTCCTCCTTCAAGTTAGGAGTAACGAAATGATGGATACAAAGTGCTGACCACCACGTGTGGCGTAAATGCTCATTAACTGTGATGATTACTTGTGTTTAGTCAGCTCACTGTCTTCTTTAGCCATCTTCTGGTCACCTGTAGAGGAACCACTTCCTAGTTATACCATCACATTCTTGTTACTGGCATCCCTGAATAAACATGTTCTCATATAAAATTGCTCCCAAAAACAAAAAAATAACAAAAAATAAAAGAAAAATTGTTCCCTAAAGTTCAGTCAAGGAGAACTTATTCTCAGCTGAGCACTTAGAAAATCTGTGTTGAGAACACATTTCAGGAGCATTGATGATTTTCTGTCTTGTCTCAGGAGCTGAACCGTTTACGAAAGGCCGCTCTAGCCTTTGGTTTCTTGGACCTGCTGAAAGGGGTGGCTGACATGCTGGAACGGGAATGCACACTGCTGCCCGAAACAGCCCACCCTGATGCTGCATTCCAGCTGACCCACGCAGCCCAGCAGCTCAAGCTGGCCAGTACCGGCACCTGTGAGTATGCCGCTTATGACCAGAACATCACACCTTTGCATACGGACTTCTCTGGGAGCAGCACTGAAAGAATGTGAAACTGACTTTTGGAGTGCTCCTTTTTTCATTTCAACTGAAAATGATGTAGAGTAAAAACCTTTCCAGTATGTTCACCTCTGGGATAGCCACCCAGAGACCTTCCTGAGGCTGCCTCAGAAGCACCGACTCCACTAGCGTGAGAAGGATGTGAAGGTGGTTGGCTGATCGGGCTTTAACTTCCTGGGACTCACAGTTTTTAAGCTTGGAAGATAACTGCTGTTCCCATGATGGGCACATTTCCTGAGAAGCTTGAATGGCTGATGAGCATAGAGTACCCCTGCCTTCCTCAGGAAACCGGCAAGGGCTCTCTGGCTTTCCGAAAGCATCGCCTGTTCTCTCCAGTTTCTATCTCAACTGTTAAGGGCGTTCATGGAATGAGCACCTCAGACTGTCTGGAGGTTGCCGAGTACACACCACCACTTTCAGAACTTTCCGCAGAACTTGGGCAAAATGTGGTGGTAATTCTTAGAGGCTTCTGGTATCTCTTGAGATTCTAACTTTTAAAGGACAACCATTAATGTGTAAAATGAGTCCTGTTTCTTCAAGGTTTTTGTTTTTTTTTTTTAAATGAAAATATTTGATTTTCTATAAAATGGTTTCACTATGAAACTAAGGGTCCTTTATCTTTTGGTCTGTCCTATTACTTGAATATAATTTCAACTTCCTAAGTGGCATAGATTCTTAAATAATGAGGTTTCCTTATTTCTGACACTGATTGATTAGGCCTCATTGCCCAAGCAAGGTTCTGGTTAGATAATCCTGACAGATCACCGATTCCAAAGTTAGTTATGGTTCCCATTTATCAGCTAGCTTTATGACCTTGGGCAACTACCTGAGGCTTTATCTGCATCATCACTGTTTTTCAGCTGCACCACCTTCCATGTAAATCTCATGTTTCAACCAGAGCAACTGTTTTTGGTTTAACATGCTGATTGCTACATAATATTTTGCCTGAACACAGGACTTTCTACGAACAGAAAAGCATTAGACTAAATTATCTTTAAGCACAGTCAGTCATTAGAATTTGATTGTAAATGTTTTAATGGAAATACACAATTGTTCACTTTCTTAAACAGCAATAAAGGGGTTTGTAACAATCACTAAGAATACAGAATTCTGCCACAAGGATGCAGCATAATCTACTGCAAAGCTGATCTGCGCAATTACACATAGCTGCAAGAATACCAGAAATCAACACAAACAAGTATTGACAGGTGTTACAGACATGCAAAATATCCTTCAATGCAACAGTTTTTTAAGAAATCAGCCAGCCTATGTTAACAGATGTTTTAGTTAAAGTTTCCATCTTGGGCTCAGTGACATAGTATTAACTCACCGAGACTCCTTTCCCCCAGGAATGTTGAGAATGGCAGAACTGAAAGAGTTATCACTCCTTAAATTCTTTTATGCAAGTGTTGCTCCAATACTTATTTTACTTGGTTTACTTGGAATGTATGAGGGGAAACTGATGTTTTTTACAGTGGCCAACCGTATGTCTAAATTTTCAGTCCTCCTTTTTATGAGTTTCCTGCCAGAAATCCTTGTTAAAGGATCAGCAGGTGTTCACCCCAAAGTTCTCGCTGTTTTCAGTGTCCTACTGCAGATGGGTTTAAAAAGCCAGCTGAACAGCAGCAGAATGAAATGTGTTTTTGAGGTCTATTCACAAATGTACAGTCCTACCGCTCACTTGAACAGGTACACAAGTAAATGGGCTCAGCCAGTGCAGGAGATGGAAGGCTGCCATTTTGTATGTCTGTGAACGCTTAAGACAGTTTGGAGGTGTGTTTGGCCTAATGTTTCTAGTTTGTCAAAGGCTGTAAGCTGTGTCACTGCCACTTTTCATCTATATATTTGTGTTCCCTTTGCATCCCTGCTACCATTTGGACCTCGTGTGTGTGTGTGGTTTGGTTTTGTTGAGATAGGGTCTTGCACTGTCACGCCAGCTGCAGTGCAGTGGCACAATCTTGGCTCACTGCAGCCTTGACCTCCTGGGCTCAGGATCTTCCCATCTCAGCCTCCTGAATAGCTGGGACTACAAGTGTGTGCCACCACAGCCGGCTAATTTTTTTATTTTTTGTAGAGATAGGGGTCTCACTATGTTGCCCAGGCTGGTCTTGAACTCCTGGCTTCAACTGATGCTCCCACCTTGGTGTCCCAAAGTACTGGGATTACAGGTGTGAGCCACATTCCTGGCTGAATTTGGAACTTGTAATCTCATTGTTTTATAAAAAACGGTTCATTTTTCTTCAGTGTTGAAAATAGTTGATGTACTTAAAAATGGCATGATCATGATGTTCCAAGATTCTGATTAGTTTCTTTCAAAGCATTCTGTGCCTCTTCAATGCCCACACTGCTGAATACTATAGTAACAGATGTTAGGCCAAAGGATGTCAGATGTGAAACATGTTCTCTAGCCCCACTCTTAGAAATGTTTTATCAGTGACTCAGTCTACTTGATTTTCAAAAAGTCAGTGCCATCCCACTAAACAAGGAACCCCTTAGGCATGAATAATTACGCCCCGCCTGAGTCACTTTAACAGCCTTCTATAGAGTGAGATAGTCTTGCTTTTCTTCACAAGTCATAGCTGAAAAGAACAAATCTCAACTGTAAGAACTGTCAATACATTGTAGGGATAAAGCACTTTTTGAAAAAAAATCTGGCATGTATTACACAGACTGAACATGAGCTAGAGTTGGGGTGGGCTGAGCCTTTTGCTGTCATTAACTGAATACACAAGAATGAACCTCATCAGATATCAGGAATCCATGTCATGCAAGTACTACAATAAGATAACAATACATTCAGGAATGCTACTGGGGAAAAGGAAGATAGCCTCACTGAGGATTTCATCATTTAACATTAAAAAAACTTTTACATTGGTACAACAAGGTAAAACTCTAAAAGAATCAGATTAGGCTCAAACTGCCAAGAAGCCATCTAAATCTTTCTTTTTAGGTGACCTTTTTCTTTTTTTGTCCATAGCGCCGTCTGCGCTGTTTATAAAGGTGACGAAAATTTATGTATAACCCTGAAAAAGAGAAGAGGCCGATTAGAAATTACAGTCTTTGTCTATTTATAACCAGAAGCTCTTGTGGGAGGGGCAGTATCTAGCTGTCGTGTCCCACAGCAAAAAGCTACTGCAGCAGCTCAGGCAGGAGTACAACTTATAACAAATTAACAACGCAATACACACAACCCAGCTTTTCCCCAGTGAGTTGGTTTGTTTGTTTTTTTGTGACAGAGCCTCACTCTCACTCAGGCTGGAGTGCAGGGGCACGATCTGAGCTCACTGCAACCTCTGCCTCCCAGGTTCAAGCGATCCTCCACGACCACGCCCAGCTAATTTTTTGTATTTTTAGTAGAGATGGGGGTTTCACCATGTTGGCCAGGCTGGTCTTGAACTCCTGACCTTGTCATCGCCCACCTTGGCCTCCTAAAGTGCTGGGATTGCAGGCATGAGCCACCGCACCCAGCCAAGAAATAGCTTATGGTATATTCCCAATCACCAAGAGCACTTAAAGAGCATAATTTAACTGCTGGAGATTTAGAAAAGAAATACTTCCTTACCATAGCATATTCCTCTAGTGGGTCTCTTTTTGCAAAGTAATCATTCTCTAATTCTATCCTACTCTTCTGGAAAAAAATAATTCTCATATGGACTTTTAATTTCTGAATGATTTAATTCTACTCTCTAAGAAGTGACAAGAAAACGTCTGTGTTACAGTTCAATACTTACCTAAAAATATCATTATAAGATAAATCTGAAGAAAAAAGGAAAATCTAACTTTGATTTTCACTGGATATGGCAATGTGAAACTGAATCGTCCCGTCTCATTGAATATTGGAATGGACTGAATCACTGAGACAGCTGAAAACAGAAACAAGAACTTGTTAGAAGCAAATTAAACAGTCATATCTAATGACAGGACCTTCCAGCCCCTAGTATTCTAAAGTTTCAGTTCTGGGTTTGCTGGAAAGGCTTCCTCCTCCCTTTGTACAGAAAGTTCATGCCTCTTCTTTTTCTCCCCTAGTTTTCTAAGAGATCAGCCTCCAGCCTGTCAACAGAGAGACAGATGAGGAAGTCATGGCAGTGGGCTTCTTCTATTCTATAAAATGGAAAGAAAAATCCCTAGCTGACTTACGAGACGTTTGTCAGAATAAAATAAAGTTGTCAGTAAGAACTCCCTTTGGAATACTAAAAGTATCATATAAATGGGAAGCAGGCAGGATGTGACCACCTGGCTTACCAATGTTACAAAATGAGCTACTTTTCTGGAACAGTCTGAAAACCAGGAGTATTATGGAAGGAAGCCCATAGAAAGAAATCCCTGAAAAGTCCAATACTTCCATTTATCAGACTAAGGCTGGCAAAGGGGGGGAAGAATGGACTGGTCTCTCAGCCTCTGGGCACCCCCTGGAGCTAAGCTACAAAAGCTAAGAGTCCCTGAGAGTACCTTCTGCCAAACATCCCAGTGGATATATGGGAATCCACACAGTGTAACGAAGCCATGTGACCACCTTCCAATCCATGTCAACGCACGTTAGCATGTAGAAGGGGTACCTATTGAAAATAAATGATTCAAAAAAAAAGAAATGATTCTAACGTGAAAACCCACTTCAGGTTCTGAATGCAACCTTAGAATGTCATTTAAATAGAAGAATTATATTTCTCAGCCACATATGGCTTCTTCGGAACAGAACTGTAATGCTGGCTATCCACCTATAAACTCCCGTCATGCTGCACCCTGAATTTTCAAAGGATGTGAACTCTCTTTAACGGCAAACTAAGTTTAGGTCTTAAAGGAAGCTTCAGTACATGGACTGGATACTCAGATGTTTTTTGGCTTTATTCTGAGTTCTCATCTACATTCCCACTGGGTAAGGATATTCGGTACTTTATTTCTGGATAAATGAGTTATTACCAAAATTAAAGTATACAAAAGACCTCTAATCTAGAATCAGACATACTCTCTTTTAAAAGACATCCCATAGGAAAATAAATATTTCTTCTCAAACAGTAAACATTAACATTAAAGACCCATAATCTGATCCTTTTGTAGCTCCTAAAAGCATGGTAATTGGATTTTTACGCTCATGTGTCGGATGTGCTTCCCTCAAACCTTGTTATATCAGCACATTACTTGTCTGATTTTAAAAGCATAATCTGTTTTACCTTTGTATTAAGGTATTAGAGGGTACACTGGGTGCCATAGGACATAGACCATGGTTAAGACACAATTTAAGGCTGCTACGGCCTGTTGCCCCTCTCAACTAGCAACTTTGTCGAAATACCACCACACCTGGAGCTAGGAGTTCGTTTGCAAAATCCTTGCTCCAGCTGACTGAAAGAGAAGAAATATGGAGTATGTGTGGTCTGGTAAAGAAGAATACATCTATCTACTTTAACTGGATCCATTTCTTAAAAGATACTTATTCTACTAACAACTGAGAATGGGAAAATTAGGTCAGAGGCCCTTTCAAACTTCATTAGTCTTGTACTATAAGAGTCATTTCTATCACCGCTTGTACAAAGTTAGTCTCAAACTAGATCTGTCCAACCTGGATTGCTACTTCAACCTCATGTTTCTTCAGCCCTTTCAAGAATTTTTCCATGTGGACAGGTCCTCTCTTTCCAAGACTGCAAGATCCTGAAGTCATGGTAAGATGAGTCTTCCCTTTTGCTGGTTCTCCCCTTCTCCCTAATATCCAATCTGGTATTATGATCCAATGATGGCTTTAAAAAAATCTGTCAGCTGGACGTGGTGGCTCACACATATAATCCCAGTACTTTGGAAGATCAAGGTGGGTGGATCACGAGGTCAGGAGTTTAAGACCAGCCTGGCCAACATGGTGAAACCCCACATCTACTAAAAAGGCAAAAATTAGCTGGGCATGGTGGTGCACACCTGTGATCCCAGCTACTTGGGAGGCTGAGGCAGGGAGAATTGCTTGAACCCAAGAGGCAGAGGTTGCAGTGAGCCGAGATCACTCCAGCCTGGGCAACAGAGCGAGACTGTGTCTCAAAAAAAAAAAAAAAAAAGTGCCTCGACTTTGCAGAGCACATAGGTGCAACCAGAATTCTCCACATATGTAATTTTAGTCCCAAACCAAATGAGACTTCTGCTAAGACAGCAACTCCCTCAAGAACAGAGCTGCCGCAAAGGGAGATGCATTCAAGCACTGCCCTGGCATTTCTACCCACCTGATAATTTCACCTATGCTCCACAGATAAAACACAAAGAAAACCACAGCTTTGTTTTGCATTTCTTCCATCGTGCCAATGACGATAAACAAAATAAAATTTCTTCCAAGAAGCTATTAGAAAGACCCAGAAGAGAGAAAAAAGTTAATAAAATATATGTAAAGGTATATAAATGTGTTACGTAAAACCTAACACCACTAAATGCAAGGCAAATAAAAAAGATTGAGCTCCACCAGTGTAAGCCTACTCCAGTTTTGGAACAAGTAAAGGGCCCAAGCCCGTCTTTGTGACTAGAGAGGTACGGTATTTTGTGTGTGTAAATATACTATAAATCACTTATTTAAAATATGCACACATGTTCAAACACAGTCTAAAGAATACTGCCAAACAAACATTTGGGTTTACGTAGCCCATGTTAAGCAATGGAGCACTGCTAGTGTGGGACCCCTGTAAGTAAAATCACTGCATATTTTTCTTTTCTTTTTTTGAGACAGGGTCTCACTTTCTTGCCCAGGCTGTAATGCAGTGGCACAATCATGGTTCACTGCAGCCTTGAACTTCTGGGCTCAAGCAATCCTCCCACTTCAGCCTCTCGAGTAGACTGAATCCCAAAGTGCTGGGATCACAGGTATGTGCTACCACACTGGCTAATTTACTTTTTTTTATAGAAACAGGGTCTCACTGTGTTGGCCAGGCTGGTCTCAAACTCTTGGGCTCAAGTGATCCACTCGCCTCAGCCTCCCAGAGTGCTGGGATTATAGGCATGAGCCACTGGACCCAGCCCATGGCTTTTCTTTATAGGTTACTGCTTATGTATGTATTCCTGAACAGTAGATTGTTTCATTTTGCCTGCTTTAAAACTTTTGGAAATCATTCTATATGTATTATTCTGTGACTTGCTTCTTACTCAGGGTTATGGTCCAGAGACTCATTTATGTTGATGCACATGGCTAGAGTCCACTCACTTTCACCGTGGCAAGACATTTCAATATACGATAGACATTCTATTCTTCATAGATATCTGGGTTGTCTGTTTCTGGGTTTTATTCTATTCCAATGGTCTATGTGACTATCTTTGTACCATATAATGTGGTATTAGCTATTAAATCCTTATACTGTCTTGATTTCTCATAGGGTAAGTCCCTAACTTGAGCTCTTCTTTAGAGAATATTCCTGGACCTCTTTTTTCCCCCTATTTAGAAAACTGTGGTAAAATACACATAACAGCCAGGCACAGTGGCTCACGCCTGTAACCCCAGGATTTTGGGAGGCCATGGTGAGCGGATCGCTTGAGGTCAGGCATTCAAGACCAGCCTGGCCAACATGGCAAAACTCCATTTCTGCTAAAAATACAAAAATTAGCTAGACATAATGGCAGGTGCCTGTAGTCCTACCTATTCAGGAGGCTGAGGCAGGAAAATCACTTGAATGCAGGTGGTGGAGGTTGCAGTGAACTGAGACTGCACCCCTGCACTACAGCCTTAGTGACAGAGCGAAACTCTGTCTCCAAAAAAGAAAAAAAAAATACACATAACATAAAATTTACCATCTTAATCATTTTTAACTGTTGAGTGGTATCAAATACATTCATAATGTTGCACAACCATAATCACCATCCATCTCCACAACTCTTCATCTTGTAAAATAGAAACCATGACCCATTAAATAATAACTCCCTGTTTAGCCAGCGCCTGTGAAACACCATTCTACTTTCTGTCATCTCTGATTTTGACTATTTTAAGTACCTCATGTAAGCAGAATCATCCAGTATTTGACTTTCTGTGACTGGCTTATTTCACTTAACGTAGTTTCCTTAAGGTTCATCCATATTGTAGCATACATCAGAATTTCCTTCATTTTTAAGACTACGTAATATCCCACTGCATGGAGGGACACTTGGGTTGCTTGCACATTTAACTATTGAAAATGATGCTCCTATCCTGGCTGGTCCTCTGTTTTTTCAAAAAACTTCAGAATTTTCTCACATTCCAAAATTTTTTAGACTATGATCAGAATTGTATCTAATCTACAGGTAGATATGAGAACTAACAATATTATAGTATCGAGTCTTATAATTCCAGAAAATCATGTCTATATACTTACTTTTTGTGCTCTCGATTCCTTCCTGTATCTCAAACAGTTCACTTATTTTCTCTTTAGCTGTATCTAATCTACTACACAAACTATCCATTAAATTTTTATTTATTTATTTAGTTTTAGAAAGAGGGGTCTTGCCCTATTGCCCAGGTTGGAGGGCAGTGACACGATCACAGCTCACTGCAACACCAAACTCCTGCACTCAAGGAATCCTTCTGTCTCCACCTCCCAAGTAGTGTGAATACGGGTGCACACCACCACGTCTGGCTTTGATTTTTATTTTTTTAAGGTTCTTACTATGCTGTCCAGGCTGGTCTCAAACTGCTGGCCTCAAGCACTCCTCCTGCCTCACCTTCCCAAAGTGGGGGATTACAGGCATGAGCCACCAAGCCTGGATGTAAACTTTAAAGTTGAGTTACTGTACTTTTCATTAATAGAAGTTTTTAAGAAGTACTGCCTTCATCTACAAAAAGTGGGAGGAGACCAAGTACATTTCTGACTAAGGAGACTGAAGGTAGGTTTTTCTGCCCCTGCCTAAGAATCAAATTTCCCTAGTCTTAAAGCTCTTTATAACTTTGTAATTTCATGAGGATATTATAAAAAATGAAATACACCTGAAACAGTAAAAGTCTACTTTGGGCCGGGCGCGGTGGCTCAAGCCTGTAATCTCAGCACTTTGGGAGGCCGAGGCGGGTGGATCACAAGGTCAAGAGATCGAGACCATCCTGGTCAACACGGTGAAACCCCGTCTCTACTAAAAATACAAAAAATTAGCTGGGCATGGTGGTGCGTGCCTGTAATCCCAGCTACTCAGGAGGCTGAGGCAGGAGAATTGCCTGAACCCGGGAGGCGGAGGTTGCGGTGAGCCGAGATCGCGCCATTGCACTCCAGCCTGGGTAACAAGAGTGAAACTCTGTCTCAAAAAAAAAAAAAAAAAAGTCTACTTTGGTAAATATCCCTGGGGTTCTAAATGTTCTTTCTTGTTCAGGTAAAATAATACTATTCCTGTACAAATAGGTGTTTTTACTAATTGAGTCTTCTTAGCAAAATGTAACATACAGAAATGGCTATGTCCCCATTCAAATCTCAACTTGAATTGTATCTCCTGGAATTCCCACATGTATGGGAGGGACCCAGGGGGAAGTAACTGAACCATGAGGGCCAGTCTTTCCCATTCTATTCTCATGGTAGTGAATAAGTCTCATGAGATCTGACGGGTTTATCAGGGGTTTCTGCTTTTGCTTCTACCTTATTGTCTCTTGCCACCACCATGTAAGAAGTGCCTTTCGCCCTGCGCCATGACTGTGAGACCTTCCCCAGCCACGTGGAACTGTAAATCCAATTAAACCTCTTTCTTTTGTAAATTGCCCAGTCTTGGGTATGTCTTTATGAGCAGCATGAAAACAGACTAATACACACACCTACTATACAAATAATGGGACCTTCCATTACCCACCCTTCAGCTCAACTATTCAATACCTGGATCAGAGAAGGCAGTAGTGGTGATGAAGTAACTCCAATTGCTGCATTGATAGTTTCCACAGCTGCCAGCATCTGGCAGAAATACATCATGTCAGCCACAGTATGGAATGTGTCATAAAAGGACTCTATGGGCACAAATAACATTAAGGGTGAATCAGATGGTAAATTCCAACAGAATTATTTCTCAAATTAGATCACTCCTTTCATGAAAATAACTGTAGGAAAGGAGTAACAAACATGAAGTCAGATTCGAGTTTCTCACTTAACTAAGCAGGAAGAGTGCAGGCCACCGGGGTCAGGAATAGTAAATTCTACCAGTTACCACAACATTCAAGAGTCAAGGTCTTGCTCCATCACCCAGTCTGGAGCGCAGTGTCATGACCGTGGCTCACTGTGGCCTCAACCTCCTGGGCTTAAGAGATCCTCCCACCTTGGCCTCTTAAAGTGCTAGAATTACAGGCCTGAGCTACTGCACCTGGTCCATACTTTCATTATCAGATAGAAAATCCTCTCCCATTAAACTTTCTTCTCCTAAGTTTTATTACCTATTTATTCATCAGATAAAATTTCAGAATATTTTAGATCAAATTCTCAAAAATTTCTCATTGGCATTTACCAATGGAATGCCACTGGTCAGAGCCATAATCCTGTTAAACACATAAATTAATTGAAGAAGAACTAATATCTTTTTTTTTTTTTTTTTTTTTTTGAGACGGAGTTTCGCTCTTGTTACCCAGGCTGGAGTGCAATGGCGCGATCTCGGCTCACCGCAGCCTCCGCCTCCCGGGTTCAGGCAATTCTCCTGCCTCAGCCTCCTGAGTAGCTGGGATTACAGGCACGCGCCACCATGCCCAGCTAATTTTTTGTATTTTTAGTAGAGACGGAGTTTCACCATGTTGACCAGGATGGTCTCGATCTCTTGACCTTGTGATCCACCTGCCTCGGCCTCCCAAAGTGCTGGGATTACAGGTGTGAGCCACCGCGCTCAGCCCAAGAACAAATATCTTTATGATATTATTTTAATTCTGTTTAAGAATAGTTCATTTTAGAACCTATTTAGCCTCCAAAAGGGTGAGAATTCTTTTGGCCTTGCATAACTTTGGCACTGGAAGTATCATATCAATTTATTTAGTGGTTACTGAACTATCAAGTAGTGAAAAAACAAAAGGATTCTATCCTAAGATGTGGCTCTGGCTAGCTATGATTGTGAACCATCTCTAGGCCTGTTTTCGTACCTGTGAAATGGAAAAAATACCAGTCAGCTTATTTCACAAGGCTATGGGAAATAAGAGGTATGAAAGCACAACAAAAAGCAGGGGGTGCTCCACAAAAGCGGGGGTTACGATTACCATCAAAGGCAGAGAGGACTCCCTTTGGTGAGTACTGGGCCAAACTACTGAGAAAGGGAAAATTAATCCTAAAATTTCTTACTTGCCTTTTCCCAAGATACAGAATCGCACAGTCAGGTTGACAAAGATCCAGGAGAATCCCAAGAATTGCACAAGATTATACATAAACAGGTATCCTTTCCTTAAGTTTGCAAGAGCTGTAAAGCAAAGCAAAGCAGTAAGCTATTAAAAGCAATAGTCCCAGCAGGTGAGAGGTTTATGAGGCATATCTGGATGACTTCAACTGTTTTCCTTCCTGAGTGCTCCTAAGCTCCCACACAAATACCCGGTCCAGGTCCTTACCAGCCTGGGCCCCCACTCCCATAGAGAAACATGAGGAACACTGCTCTCCAGCGTGTATCTTCAGCAGCCTTGAAGGATAGGTATACAGACACAACAAACCCATGAAAGAAATACTACCCCTGGTGTGATTGTGTGTGTGTGTGTGTGTGTGTGTGTGTGTTTTCACACAGCCTCATAACTCCCACGGCCCTTGTTACGTACAGTCTTTTGCTATACTGTTGGGACAATTCTGTTTTCTGAGGCCGAAATTGTCCCCACAGTATAACAAAACAGAAAGCCACAGAATGCCTCTATGGCCTCTGCCTTCCTTTCAGCTGCCCAAGGCAGGACTCTAATCTGATTGTGGGTCCTAAGACCCTCATTCCAGAGAGGGTCCTGCCTCATACCCTCGAGGAGGGAATGCTGCACAGAGATGCTGAGAAGAATCTTAACAGACAGGCCTTGCTGAGTTTAGATCAGACCCTTTTTGTCCAATCACATTTCAACACAGTTCAACATGCTTCAGTAATGCCTATCCGATGAAGGGGACAGGGTTTAGTCAGTTCTAGATAGCTGAACACATGAAGGATCCTGGAGGGTGGCACACCTGGGGAGGGCACAGACGCTCCACACCACTTCCTCCATCCTTTGTCCTAATCTCTTCATCTGTATCCTTTATAATAAACCAGCAAATCCTTTCTCTGAGTTCTGTGGAGCTACACTAGCAAATCAATCAAACCCCAGGAGCAGGTTATAGGAACTGTGATTTATAGCCTATTGGTCAGAAGTTCTGGAGGCCCAGACTCAGGAAAGGCATCTAAAGTTGGGGGCAGGGGGATATCTTGGGAACTGAGCCCTCCATCTGTGGGAATCTGATGCTATCTCTGCATAGTGTCAGAATTGAATCAGAGGGCACCCAGCTGGTGTCTGCTGCAGAACTGACTGCTTGTTTGGTGTGTGAAGGAAAAAACCCACACACTTGGTCACAGAAGTCTTCTGGGTTGATTGTTTTTGAGTGAGAAAATAGAAAAAAGCAGATGAGTGTTTATTTTTTCCATAACACCTGGCAAAAAAAATGAGTGGCCATCTGAAGAGGCATTACAAAAAGGAAATAAAGGTTTCCTCAGCTCCTACTCCCATCACTTTTTTTTTTTTTTTTGAGACGAAGTCACTCTGTCACCTAGGCTGGAGTGCAGTAGCACAATTTGGGCTCACTACAACCTCCACCTCCCAGGTTCACGCAATTCTGCCTCAGCCTCCCAAGTACCTGGGATAACAGGTACCTGCCACCATGCCCAGCTAATCTCTATATTTTAGCAGAGACGGAGTTTCATCATGTTGGCCAGGCTGGTCTTGAACTCCTGACCTCGGGTGATCCACCCGCCTTGGTCTCCCAAAGTGCTGGGATTACAGTTGTGAGCCACTGTGCCCGGCCTTTTCTGGAATTTCTTTAAGGTCAAACTAGCTCAAAGAGATATATACAGTAAATGAAAAAAACAATTCTGATATTTGGTTATATATTCATTCAACCAAGCATTAACTGAATACCTACAACGTGCAAGGTACTGTGAGGAGAATACTGGGATACGAAGGGAGTTCAAGGCTGCCCTCGGAGTTTACAATCTAAAATCTGTAATACCAGGCAGGGAGTGACGCGTCATGAAGGGAGTTCAAGGCTGCCCTCGGAGTTTACAGTCTAAAATCGGTAATACCAGGCAGGGAGTGACGCGCCATGAAGGGAGTTCAAGGCTGCCCTTGGAGTTTACAGTCTAAAATCTGTAATACCAGGCAGGGAGTGACGCGTCATGAAGGGAGTTCAAGGCTGC
>NW_016107800.1:963486-985441 GCF_001604975.1 Cebus imitator
GGTAGCCTTATCCTAAGACTCCAAAAAATGTCAGGTTTCTAGCAACATTTAGCTAATTAAAAGGTTTTCCTTCAAAACTAAAAAAATTATACTTTCCCACCATAAAGAACTTCCTTGATCAGAAAACTTTATGAATTTTGATAAAACAGTTAAAGCTTTACCTAACCAAAAAAATCCATATATTAGAATTTTTATCTATTTCTGAAGTTTATCCCTTTAAAACACCAAAAAATTAAATCTCAAAGTGGCTTTTTTATGTTGTTATTTTTTGCCTCCGCTGATCCTCTCCCCTCCTCAGCTTTTCTAAAAGAATATTCCCGCCGGGCGCAGTGGCTCACGCCTGTAATCCCAGCACTTTGGGAGGCCGAGGTGGGTGGATCACGAGGTCAAGAGATCAAGACCATCCTGGTCAACACGGTGAAACCCCGTCTCTACTAAAAATACAAAAAATTACCTGGGCATGGTGGCGCACGCCTGTAATCCCAGCTACTCAGGAGGCTGAGGCAGGAGAATTGCCTGAACCCAGGAGGCGGAGGCTGCGGTGAGCCGAGATCGCGCCATTGCACTCCAGCCTGGGTAACAAGAGCAAAACTCCATCTCAAAAAAAAAAGAATATTCCCCTAAGGTAGTGGCTATTCAAATCTTTTTAAATCCCTTCTCAAAAGAAACCTTATTCAGGACACCAGCACGTAAAACACAAAAGAATGCTGCTCTGACTGAGGTAGACCTGTTTGTGTGATCTACTCCTCCAAAGCATCTCTGAGAACCCCCTGGGGTACCATGGAAGACAGTTTGAAAACTGCTCCAAAACTTTCCCCTCCCTTATTTATGGCATGCTACATGAGTGCCATTAAAATATGAAAAAGTTCAACTTAGAACAAATGAGGAGCACTTATTTCATTCTGCTTTTCAGAGGTAGTTTTACATAGACCTGCAGTCTTCCTACTAGAACGTAAGCCCCGTTGAGTACAGGTGCTACATGGGTCCCTCTGGCTCTTCATCAAGGGCCCAGCACAATGCTTGCCATGCAACATGACTTTAACAGATAGCTGCTGAATTTAACATAACTGTATCACCCAGAAGATCACACACTTACAGAGCTTCCTGCTTAAGTGGTTAGATGGAAATAGGAATTGATTTGTTAAAGACTAACGAACAGCAGGACTACACAGGATACTCTCCATCTCTGAGGATGACAATCACACTCATGTATCATACAGCCTTTGGGATCTCAGCTGGGAGAAAAACACCAGGCTGAAGGAGTGTAGCCTTGGACCCATGCAATCATTTCCACAGGTCTCTGCAGGATTTGGTTGCCATCTGCCATGAGGCCAGTCCAGGAGTTCTTTCATTCTGCGACACTAGCCTTGGTGTACTCATGATATAACACCCAAAACGGAAAGGAAACATTAAAGGTAAGGCTTCTGATGTGGGTGTGCAGACCTTAAGCACTCGACCTAAAGGGTCTCTCACAAACTCACCCACACAGCTCACCGGGATGAATCATTAGCTCTCCTGACATCACAATTATCCATACTTCCAAAACTAGCACAAGCTAACTGGTAACTGCTATTGCAGCAGAGGCAACTTACTTTCAGGAGAGCCTTCGCTTTCGAGTCTGAGTTTATTCAGGCGCTCTTCTTCCTAGAATTTGGACAAAAGTTTTCCAAGAACACAAGTTAGAATTCCCAGACGCTTGTCAAAGTCCATATGCTGGTTGAGTAATCTTACTCCCTCAAAGCCACCTCCTCCAGCTGGGGTCAGTGCATTACTGGGAAAAATATCCTAGGTCATAGGACCAAACGCCTAAGTCCTCCTTCCTAAGCAGCATCAGCATCACAGGATGCCTGTCCGTTGTTCACAAAATTAACCCAATCAGCTGGCTTCCACACTGACAAGTGACCTTAGAATCTTAAAGCTGGAAAGGACATCCAGATCTGTCACAGTTAGAGAAATAAAACAGAAATTTAAGGCAGGAAGTAGACTGCTATTTTATTTTTCTAGATTTTTACTGTAAGTTTTCCAGAAGCTAAGATCATGTCTCCAACATCAGTATGAACTCATGTTTAGCTTAACAGAGATACAGATGGATCCATAAAGAAATATTTGTGGGTGGATGTGTATGCATGGGAAATATATGCAAACATGTATTTCCTTGTTCTGTTAGTGAAGAGAACCTAAAAGCAATGGCAACTTGGTAACAATAAGCATGCCTGGCACCCAGATCTTGGTTTCCAACACCATTCTACAGTAAGAAGAACAGGGTTCCCTGAAGAAATGGCTGTTCTATGGCTGGAGCAGACATACATACAAGATAAGCCTGGAGCAGCTTATAGTGCCAGAAAGTACGGAAGTGCTGAAACAAACAAAACAGTCCTGTAACGATGGAGCTTTCTCAAAAAGACACAAAAGCCAAAAATGGGCAGGATGAGGACATAGCCAAAGGCCAGTTAGTGGCCAAAGCTGGAAGAATTGAACAACAAAATAAATACTAGATTATAACTCAAAGTATAAAGTAAATATCCATGTACCCACATGATATAAATAAATTATTGAATAAATGAGTAAATGGGAGACAACAGGCATGCAGAATTATTCTCCTATGCAGAATTCCAAATTATATAGATACTCCATCTAAAGGAGAGGAAGCACAACTCCCCATTCCTTAAATGTAGGCTACACATACTGACTTCCTTTCAAGGAGTGACAAGAGGAAAATAACCTTACAGTGGAAAAACCTGACAAATACCACCTCAAGCCAGCTGACCTGTGGTTAATATCAACAGTGATGTGTCATGTTGATAGCATGTACTCTTCATACAATGTGATTAGAATGGCACTTTACCTCTGCGGTCTTCTCCTCAATATCTATCACCTTAGTCTAGTTGTAAGAAAAACATCAGATTTCAACTGAGGGACAGTCTGTAAAATACACAGCCAATACTTCTTGAAAATCATGTCACCAGGTCTTTAAATGAATTTGTTTTTTTTTTTTTTTTGAGACGGAGTTTCGCTCTTGTTACCCAGGCTGGAGTGCAATGGCGCAATCTCGCTCACCGCAACCTCCGCCTCCTGGGTTCAGGCAATTCTCCTGCCTCAGCCTCCTGAGTAGCTGGGACTACAGACACGCGCCACCATGCCCAGCTAATTTTTTGTATTTTTAGTAGAGACGGGGTTTCACCATGTTGACCAGGATGGTCTCGATCTGTTGACCTCGTGATCCACCCGCCTCGGCCTCCCAAAGTGCTGGGATTACAGGCTTGAGCCACTGCGCCCGGCCTTTAAATGAATTTGTAACTCTGTCACTATTCTTTCAGACCCTCAGAGGTTTCTCAAGTAGCCTGAATAACATGGGTTCCCCATGATTTGTCTTCAATGGCTAGATCCTAGCATCCTTACTAACCTTAGCTCTGAGCTCCATTTCCGCATCAGATTCATCCAGCCAACGATCAAAGTCAGGGGCCAAAAACAGTGGTCGTTTCTCCTGCTTGGTGAGTCTCTCCCACCACTGACTCACTTTCTTCTGTACCGTAATGTTTACCTGCCTCTGGGTCAGTTTGTAAATAGGCTAGGAGAGAAAGTGAAAATGTGAGAATGCCCTCTTCCAGGCCCTGAAGCAGCACCATGCCAGGGGCACTGTACAGAGAAGCTGCAGGCTATGCAGCTTCTAGTCCATGGCCTGTTAGGAACCAGGTCGCACAGCAGGAGGTGAGCGGTGGGCAAGTGAGTGAAACTTCATCTGTATTTACACTTGCTCCCCATCATTTGCATTACCACCTGGGCCCTGCCTCCTGTCAGATCAGCGTTGGCATTGGATTCACATAGGAGCACAAACTCTATTGTGAACTGTGCATGCTAAGAATCTAGGTTGTGCACTCCTCATGAGAGTCTAATGCCCGATGATCTGTCACTGTCTCCCATTACCCCCAGAAGGGACTGTCTAGTTGCAGGAAAACAAGCTCAGGACTCCCACTGATTCTACATGATGGTGAGTTGTATAATTATTTCACTGTATATTACAATGTAATAATAACAGAAATAAAGTACACAATACATGTAATACATTTGAACCCCCCTGAAACCATCCCCACCCCACCATCTGTGGAAAAAATGCCTTCCACAAAACCAGTCTCTGGTACCAAAAAGGTTGGGGACTGCTGAGCTAGACCAAGGGCTGGCATTGAGAACTCTTAAGAACATAATGTCCTCTGATTCCCCCCAGTGAATGACACAGGAGGATATCAGGGTAAGAAAGGCAGATAGTCCCTGGTTAGCCTGGAGAGAACTAGCATGAACCTCCTGCCACAGCCATATCATGCAAGGCACTATGTCCAATCACCCTCAGCTTATAAATTTTCCTCCCATGAAAATGACTGTCCTGGCTTACCAGACCCTTGTTTTAGAAACACCTGCATCACGGTCAGAACTGTATTGGATCAGTTACAGCTTTTTTCACAGGGGTCATTATGGGGAGTCTTCCCAGCTAAATTCATTCTTATAGGCCATTCCAGCTCATTGTTTGCTACATGGCCTCTCCCTTGTCTCCAAAGGAAGCCCCATGACAGATTCTCTGCCCACTATACCACTGCTTACTATTAATGCTTTCTCAAAACAACTGAGCACCCGGGCAGGGAAATCCAGAAGCTCAAGCCTCCAGAGCTAAGTATAATTCCAGAAATGGAAACACCCCATCTATTGGATTCTCTCCCTGCTTTTGAGAGAAGCTTCTTCAGGCTCTGAGGGAAGGGAAGCTTCGATTATATTTGCAGCATTCTTTCTGGAGACCAGCTGCCTTCACCCTTTCTGATTTCTACTTTTCTCACCTGCACCTGTGGCAAACTCACATGAAAGTGACCCCTGGCAAAATCACATGAAAGTAAACCCCTGGTGGGGGCTTCAACCACCCTAAGTAACTCTGCTCTCAACAGGTGCCATACTCCTCTGCCATCACTAAAACCAGGGAATATCAGAGCTGGAAGGAACCCTGGGGATCACTTAGTCCAGACCTTCATTTAACACACGAGAAAACTGGAACTCGAAGAAGTGAAGAGACTTGTTGAAGATCACACCACTAATAAATGGCAGGGCCCAGATTCAACTCGGGGTCTCTGACTTCCCCATTCCTCTGCAGCTAAAACCTGGGCTCTGTTCCAAATAAGAGAATTCTATTATTCCCCTTTGGTTTTTATCTTCTCTCCACAAACCCTGATCCCCATTTCACTAAACTACTGGTATTCATTTCCTAAAATGGGAAGGGAAGTGAGAAAAGAAAGAACATACCTCTGGCTTCACAAGTTCTAAGAACTCCAGGTGAAATTCATAGACATTGTCTCCTTTGGCACCATGTCCTTGAGCTATACAGAGAGAAAAACATGGGTTATTGCAAGCTAGAGCAGAGCAAGGCCATTCAAAAACCAGCTTGGTGCAGTTCTTTCCTAAGTATGCAAATATTACACTTGAGTGTAGCCAAAAGGCTGAGAAGCAATGTGGTCTGCAAATGTCAATGGGTCCTGTTAAAATGTGTGGGGGCTTGTGAGCAGAGCTCCTCAACGGCCAGATAGGCCAAATCTTTGACAAAAGTTTATCTCCATATGTTCTCTGATGCCAGTTTCGGAGTATTTACCCAATCTTCCAGTGTGAGCCTGACGATAGCCCACACAAATAACAGGCAGGAAAAAGAATAGGGAAAGCAATGCCAGAGAGGCCACACAGACACAAAGTTAACTTTCACAATTACTTTGGCTCAAAATCTAGAGCAGAGAAAAACTGGTGGGTGTAGCATCTTGACTGCAGCTAAGGAAAGTTGAAGGGTACATGGAAATGCTGGATTGTCTCAGGCAGCTCTGAATCTAAAACCTCCCAACCAGGGGGAAAGAATGAAGGGAGAGGCTGACTCCTTTAGCACATCCCAAATGGAACAAGGAAGAAGAAATACAATCTTTTTCAGCTTATGAAGGACAGGTGGAACCAGGAGGGAACTACGAGTTGGCCAATGCCCCATCCCTATGCCTTGACATGGCTCCTTTCCCCTGTTCAAGCTGGTGCCATGCCTGCGTGCCAGTGACTGCTGGACCTCCCTTCCACACTCCTCTCTGATTCATTTACCATTTGGTTCCCTTCTGGGACTCTCTTCCCTTACCTGATCATATGTAGTCTAATAACCTGCCTAATATTCACTACAGGTCGCAATTATACTCTCAATAAATTCCTTAAGGTAGGACAGTACGTAAGGTCTAAGTGGCAAGATATGCTTTCATCACTCTAAATTTCACGTAAATGTACATAAGTCCCGAAAAACTGGAGCTGAGTGATGACTACTCTCATCTTGAAAAGCAGATACAAAAGCCAGGCTGTACTTTCAAGCAAGTATATTACAGTAGATAGAATTTCACATAAAGCAGAAACTCTTCATGCTCCAATAATCCCAGGAACTGGAACAGAGAGACAGCAGAGAGAATCCTGCCCCACTGGGTGACAGTGAATGCAGACCCCACCCTGTCCAGTAAAGTAGTAAATCTGCTGATGGACTGCGTAGAAGCGAGATGGAGGCGGATTCACAGAATCAGAGACTGTCAGAGCTGAAAAGGCCTAAGGCATCATCTCGAGTGTAGTGTTTCTCAAACTGGCCTGCAAGTCTAGCATCAGGGAGCCACAAGGTCTCATCAAGAAAATTTCTTAGGAATGGTGAGAAGTGATGTAATCAATAATTATTATTTTTAAAAATGTTTTTAAAGAAAAATTTTAAAAAAAAAAGCTGGGTACAGTAGTTCACACCTGTAATCCCAGCACTTTGAGATGCCAAGGCAGGTGGATCACTTGAGGTCAGGAATTTGAGACTAGCCTGGAAAACATGGCGAAACCCCGTCTCTACTAAAAATACAAAAATTTAGCCAGGCGTGGTGGCAAGCACCTGTAATTCCCGGTACTCAAGAAGCTGAGGCACGAGAATCATTTGAACCTGGGAAGTGGAGATTGCAGTGAGCCAGGATCACGCCACTGTACTCCAGCCTGGGCAACAGAGCAAGACTCAATCTCGAAATAAATAAATAAAATTTCTATTTTTTTGTTTTCATAATAATCTTAAAAAAAAAAAAAAAAAAGCAGCATATTCTGGATCATCTAGATGGCCACTTCATAATCAAGTACTGCCATGCATTCAGTGGCTGTATGTGTGTCTGTGTTGACAGCGGCAGTGGAGCCAAATATCACTTACAGTGACCATATTTAATTTTTCACGGGTCTATGAGCCCTTGAGAGTCCTGTGGAAACATTCTCAGGTGTCCATTGGTCCTCGAGTTTGAGAAACACCGATGAAAATCCAACATCTTCATTGTATAGGTCCACAGAGTCAATAACTTGTCCAAGAAGTGGCAGAATTAGAGCTAGAAGACAGGTCTCCTGATATCTACCCAGGCCCAGGATTCCTTTTTTTTTTTTCTTCACCATATCTATGCCTCTCCATGGGGGAAACAGGATTTTAAACCAATGATTTGGCTTTTCTAATCATGTACCTCAAAACAATTTAGCTTACCTCATGAGTATTAGAGGAATGAATATCAACAAAAAAGTGAATAAAACAAATAGATTTTTTTTTTAAAAAAAGGGAAACCACCACCACACCTCTTTAACTGTGTATAGAGATGGGAGCATTTGCTGGGGTACTGACCTTTGAAATGCAGCACATTTTCAGTGATGCTGATGGCAGGGTTCTGTGAAAAGAGACCAAGAATGCAAGAAGGCATTTTAATGAAGAGGAAAAAATGAGATTAAACCAGGGGCTTCCTCCCCTCATCCTTCTCCCATGAGGAGTCAACCTCCTACTCTGTGCCTCCCCCAGAAATATATTCACATCTGTGTAGGCTTCCTCTACATCTCTCTGTGCCTATCTAAGATTGCAGACTCCTGCGAGAAGGACCCTAACCTGCTCTAACTGTCCAAACAATCAAGTACTGAATCAGTCGATTCTGAAAATGGCCAATCATGCAAGGTGCTATGTGAGATATGACAGGGGAATACACAGATCTCCAGTGGGACAGATGAGGCACTTTTTGTGAGAAGGCATCAGTTATCAAGAAACATATGGTCAGGATTGAAAGGGTGGTTAAAGGCAGTAGGTGTTAGCAGAGGTGAGAGAGACAGCACAGTGGGAATAGAGTGGTGGGGAAACGCTCCACCAAAGGTGAGACGTGTACTGCAACCTGGACGATAAATTAATTCCAGCAGGTAGAGGAATGGGCAGAGGATTGCAGGTGGTGAATGAAAATGAAACACGCTGTGCCTGTGGTTCTAACTCAGCTCAGGCTCCAGACTCTCTTGGTCCACAAAGGAAACAAGACTCAGAAGAGGTCAAAATTCTCCAACTGCTCATTGATTCCCAGAAGTTGCTACATACCTTCAATTTGGCAGCATAATTTAAAGTGAAACTACTTAACACTTTTTTCAGTGGATGAGAAACAACCACCTCCCACTTCCAGCTCACTGTTAGTAAGCGAGAGGCAGCTCTTCTCAGTGTCATGGAGTTTGTTTTTCTCTTCCTGCAGGCTTAGCTTTCTGGGCTCCTCAGCTACAGCAGTCATCTGACCACAAACTCATGAGACTCCAAGCCAGAACCACCTAACAGAGCCCCTCCTGAAGTCCTAACCCACAGAAACTGTGAGAGATAATAAATGATTATTGTTGCTTTAAGCATTTGTTATGTTGCAACAGATAACAAATAATTATTAACTGCAATTACTTCTTTAAATGCTTGGTAGAACTTCCAGGTGAAGCCAGTTAGACCTGCAAATTTCCCTGTGGGAAGATTTCAGACTATTTATTTAATGGTGACTGGGCTATCCTTTTCTATCTCTTTTATAGAAACTATCTTTATTTCTTGAAATTTGTCCATTTTATCTGATATGAACTTGTTTAATACTTTCTTTCTTTTTTTAAAAAAAAAAAAAAGTCACCCAGGCTGCAGTGCAGTGGCTCAGTTTCGGTTCACTGCAACCTCCACCTTCCGGGTTCAAGTGGTTCTCCTGATTCAGCCTTTCGAGTAGCTGGGATTACAGGCGTGCGCCACCATGCCTGGCTAATTTTTATATTTTTAGTAGACACAGGGTTTTGTCATGTTGGCCAGACTGGTCTCCAACTCCTTACCTCGGGTGATCCACCCACCTCAGCCTCCCACATTGCTGGGATTACAGGCATGAGCCACCGTGCCTGGCCCCCAATTTCGTTTCTATCTCGTTAACTTTTCAATGTTAAGGCATTTTTATTCGACACTTTCAGTTATTTTTAACAGAAAGCTCGATCTACACAACCTAGCCCATCTCTTACTAGAAAAGGAACTGTGCCTTTGCTTATGAAAAGAGGAGTGTGTAGCCAGACATGGTGCCATGCACCTATAGTTCCAGTACTCGGGAGGTTGACGTGGGAAGATCACTTGAACCCAGGGGTTTGAATGCAGCTAGGGGAACATAGCAAGTAGCCAGACCCTGTCTCTAATTCTCTTAAAAAATAAAAAGAGAAAGAGAGTGGCTCGGCACGGTGGCTCATGCCTGTGACCCCAACACTTCAGGAGGCCTAAACAGGGAGATCGCTTGAGCCGAGGAGTTCAAGATCAGCCTGGGCAACATAGACCCCGTCTCTACAAAAAATAAAAAAATTAGCCAGGTGTAGTGGTGCATGCCTCTGGTACCAACTACTTGGGAGGCTAAGCTGGGAGGATCACTTGGGCCCAGGAGGTCAAAGCTGCAGTGAGCTGTTACTGCATCACTGCATTCCAGCCTGGGTGACAGAGTAAGACCCTATCTCAAAAAAAGAAGTCAAAAAGGAAAAGAGAATAGGAAAACTTTCAAATCCACAGCAACTGTCATCTTTTTTTTTTTTTTTTTTTGAGACAGAATCTCCCTGGGTCACCCAGGCTGGAGTGCAGTGGTGCAATCTCAGCTCACTGCATCCTCTACCTCCCAGGCTCAAGGATTGTTCCACTTCACTCTCTCAAGTAGCTGGGACTATAGATCCACATCACCATGCCTGGCTAATATATTTTTTAAATTTTTTGGAGAGACAATCTCCTTATGTTGCCCAGGCTGGTCCCGAACTCCTGGGCTCAAGCAATCCTCCACCTTAGCCTACGAAACTGCTGGGATTACTGGCATGAGCCACCGTGCCAAGTCATTATTTAAAAAATAACAATAAAAGCACTTATATCACAGGTCTGTTATAACGATTGAATTATCATAGCATACACAGAGCCTGGCAACTAGTAAGAATTCATATTGCAGTTGCTTTTCTTCCTCTGACTAAAGTGTCCATCTAAATTTCCATGCCTGTTGAACACTACTTCTCTTTCAAAGTTCAGGTCAAATGTTAATTCCTCTTCCCTCCTTCTCACCCCTAACATCAGAATCAACAGCTTCCTTCCTACTTTGTATTCACCTTTACTATAATACTTATCACACTGTTCCATCATCACTGGGATTGTTTAACTGCCCCTCTTGACCTGAGTTCTTTGATGGCAGGGACTGGGTCTTATTCATCTCTATATACCTAATGCCTCAATAACTATTTAGTGAACTAAAATCAATTCATCTCATCTTCAGAATCTCTGGGGAACTACAGAGAGTTCACAAGAAACTATCTACTATCTAACCCTTTAGACAAGAGTTTTCTTTCTCATTCAAATCATTAGTATTTATCTTTGCATTTATGTCATTAGTATGTGTACAGAAAAGTTAATACAGCAGGCCTGAGGCTGCAGTCTTTAAAAGGACCTGCTTCCAAGATCAGCCTTTGGCTGGCATCTAGAAGCTCGGCTTTCCTCCATCCCCTAAAAGGGTGGTTCAATGTACCTAAACTGTGCCTACAAACAATGTCATTTATGGTGAATATCAACTTTCCTTCTAGGAGTCTGGAATTTTGGTACATGCTAGGCAGAGGTTACCTAAGTAACAAGTCCCCAGTAAAAATAATGGGTACTCAATCACTGATGGGCTTCCCTGGGCAGAAATGTTATACATAAGTCACTGCATTTTTCGTTGCTGGTGGAGCATGCTCAAGTATACCCCCTCACGGAAGAGTGATAAAGAGGCTTATATGTGAATTTCTCCAGACTCCACTTGTGCTTTTTTTCCACTGATCCTGTCCTGTATTCTTCAACTGTAACAAACCTTAGTCATAAGTACAATTATATACTAAGTCCCATGAATGAATCCTTCTAGCAAATCACTGAGCACACTGGTGGGTGCTGGGAACCCCCAAAACTGTGTGTATTTTTATGTGATCCTTTTCACCCCAATGTTTTATTTTGAAAACTTTTAAATCTACAAAAAAAAAAATGGAAAAAGCCAGGTGCAGTGGCTCGTGGCTAAAATCCTAACACTATGGGAGGCCGAGGCAGGCAGATCATGAGGTCAGGAGATCGAGACCATCCTGGCTAACACGGTGAAACGCTGACTCTACTAAAAATACAAAAAATTAGCTGGGCATAGTGGCATGTGCCTGTAGTCTCAGCTCCTTGGGAGGCTGAGGCAGAAGAATTGCTTGAACCCGGGAGGCAGAGGTTGCAGTGAGCCAAGATCGCACCACTGCATTCCAGACAGTGACAGACTGAGACTCCATCTCAAAAAAAAAAATTGAAAAAAATTGAAAAAAATTGAAAAAAATGGGCCAGGCGTGGTGGCTTACACCTGCAATCCCAACACTTTGGAAGGCCAAAGCAGGCAGATCACTTGACACCAGGAGTTTGGGGCCAGCCTGAACTCTAGCCTGGGCAACAGAGCAAGACCCTGTCTCAAGTAAAAAAGAAAAAAAAATAGTATAATGAAAACTCACATGCCTTTTACCAATTGATTGCTAAATGTCATATTTAGTTTTTTTTAGGGTAGGGATAGCCTCCATTTCTACAAAATATAATGAAAGCTCCCCAACATTTGCTTTTCATATGCACCCTTTTTTGTGAATTATTTCAAAATGAGCTGCAGGCATCATACTTCACCTCCAAATATTTCCTCTCCTAAGAAATTATATTATCTTGCATAATTACCGACACTTTCTAATACCTAAGAACAATAACTCCATTTTCTCTAATAAGAAATCCACATAAACAATTGTCTTCAAGACGTTCAATTGTTTTCATTATTTATTGTAATGCAAGAAACCACTCCAAAATTTGACTTAAAACAACTATTTTATTATCTTACATGATTCTACAAGTTGACTGGGCTCAGCTATATAATTCCATTCCACATAATGTTGGCTGTCATGTGGGAATTCACCTAAAACTGCTGACCAGAATAACTATATGTGGCCACTCCGTGTGGCTTGGGTCTTCACAGCAGGGCTGCTCCGTTCTGAGGGAGCATCTCAAGAGGAAGTGCTCCCAGAGAGAGGAGGAAGCTGGCAGTCCTCTTACAAAGAGTAAGCCTGGAACTGGTCACGGCATCATTCTCCAGCCTTCTGTTCACTAAGCTGCCACAGGGCCTGCCCAGATTCAGGGAAAGAGGAAATGAACTGCGAGTTTTGACAGCGCTCTTAAAGCGGCTATCCTGAAGCCACTACATTTATACTTTTTAAAAAAAATCCAGGATCCAGTCCAGGTTCCTATATTCCTCTTGATTGTCATGCCTATTTTTATTTAATATTACACTTTTATTTATTTATTAACCCATGCTAGTTGTCTTGTAAAATGTATCATATTCTGGATTTGTCTGCCCATTCCTTCATATTAACCATTTTTGACAAAAATATTTCATATTTATGGCATCATTATGTTAGATGGTGACAATAAATTTGATCATTAAATTGAGAAGGTGACTGCCAGAACTTTCTACTGTAGTGTTTCCTTTGGTAATCAGGAAGTTATCTAATAATGTAGTTTGCCATTCCCTCACAACTCTCTTTCATCCAATCGTACAGTCAACCATTGTTAATCCTTACCTGAGGCATTTTCACACTGGAGGTTACAAAATTATAATTTTCTTTCTTTTTTTCTTTTGACGGAGTTTTGCTCTTTTTGCCCAGGCCAGAGTGCAATGACGTGATCTCTGCTCACTGCAACCTCTGCCTTCCAGGTTCAAGCAATTCTCCTGCCTCAGCCTCTCAAGTAGCTATGATTACAGGAATGTGCCACCACGCTCAGCTAATTTAGTATTTTTAGTAGAGACGGGATTTATCCATGTTGGTCAGGTTGGTCTCGAACTCCCGACCTCAGGTGATCCACCTGCCTCGGCCTCCCAAAGTGCTGGGATTACAGGTATGAGCCACCACGCCCGGCAAAATTATAATTTTCTAATTCAGTCATTCCTTTTTTATTTTCTAGTTGGCATTCTTCTGTAAAAAAGAGTTTTCTCTTTTTCTCTTCTCTCCCTCTTTTTTTAATTGAAATTTTAATTGAGATAATTGTAGATTCACATGCAGCTCCAAGAAATAAATATATACACCTACTGTTTACCCACAAAAATTAAAAAATTTTAAAAAGAAATACTACTAAGAGATTTCTGTATACTGCCTAGTTTCCCTCAATGGTAGCATTTTACAAAACTATAGCATAATATCAAAATCAGGATACTGACATTGACACAATCTACCTATCTTATTCAGATTTCCCAGTTTTACTTGCATTTGCTTGCAGGTATGTGTGTGTGCATCTGTGTTTTTTTACACAATTTGATCACATGCATAGGTTCATCTACCTACTGTCACAGTCAAGATACTGAACAGCTCTAGATCCCTTGCGGTGCCTTTGCAAAAACCTCCAGCCCCTCCTCCCGCCTGCACCCTCTCTGGTCTATATTTCTTGTTGACTATCACTATGGACTCACAGGTTTTCTTTTGTGATCCACTCAGCCATATTCCATGGCCATTATTACTCTTCTTGATGTTCAAATTGTCGCAAACTTGGCTAGTAGAAATCCCTTCAAACAAGCTCCTGTATTATGCTGACATGACTGTGTATCCTTGAGGATACTTTGTTCTTTCTCTGGCACAGATTTGGAATAACTGGCCATTTCTTCAAGGAGACATAGTTTTTTTGGTTGGAAATGGTAATTTAGAAGACATAATCTAAGCACACCGAGGTACAGTCAATGTTCATCATACAGTGGGCTAGCTAGGAATTTAAAAAACGATATCATCATAGTGAAGTTTCTAATTCAAGCTATTACAAGGCTTCTCCTTACCTTGTTATTTAACATTTATATCTCTTATAGTGAAAATATTCCTAATAACATTAATATGTTTATATATTTGTTTTATTCCAAAAAAGTTTCAGAATTAGAATATCAATTTTTTTTTAACTAACAATAAACCTATTAATTACTTGCAGATGTTTCCTTGTGGAAAATAAGAAAACAAGACAAAATTTGTATTCAATTTAAAAGAAAAGGAAAGGGAAAAAACCCTTCTAAATGTAACATTTAATTGCACTTCTTTTTGTCCTTGGAATATAATCCACTAAAGGCGGGGAGGGTTGCTTTTTAAAAAGGACATTATCTACTAAAGAACCAGGGTACTGTGTTCAAATGTTATTTGTATTAATCAATTTATCTGTATGATTTTGTCATCAATTTGATATACAGTTAGTTGCTTTTGATTCTATTTAATTTCAAGATTTGCTATTTTATTCTTTTTTAATACAATTTTATCTTTGAATATGTTAAAACATTCCCATTGTTCAAAAGTCAAACTTTGTAAAATGATTTCCTCAAAAATCTTGCTCCCAAACCCATCCTCCTCTACCACATTCCTACTCCCCACCTACCGGTAACCATTTCATTCATTTCTGGTTTATCTATTCTCTGTATATATGTGTGTGTGTTGCAAAAATTAGCAAATATATTCAGATATTCTTATTTTCATCCAAGCACAGAGAGTTATGCCTGAAATCCCAGCACTTTGGGAGACCAAGGCGAGTAGATGCTTGAGCTCAGGAGTTCAAAACCAGGCTGGGCAACACAGTGAAACCCTGTCTCTACAAAAGGTACAAAAATCAGCCTGGCATGGTGGCACGTGCCTGTAGTTCCAGCTACTTGGGAGACTAAGGTTAAGAGGATGGCTTGGGCCCAGGAAGTCAAAGCTGCAGTGAGCCAGGATCATGCCACTGTACTTCAGCCTGGGTGATGGAGTGACATCCTGTCTCAAACTAACATCTAAAACAGATATTCTTATTTTCCTTTCTTTCTATACAAAAAGTAGCATACAATATACATTCTTATACATCTTGCTTTTTTTTTCATCTAAATAAATCCTTATCAGTTCATAAACATCTTACTCTTTCTTGTTATAGCTGTATAATACTCAATTGAGTGTTTGTATCAGTTTGTATTATCTTCTAATTCCCCATTTTGGGGACATAAACAATTTCAAAGAATACCAACCAACTTCAGGTTACTAGGAGACCATGGTAAAATGAAACAAAACAAGATCATTGCATAAATTTGTCTAATAACAGGTCACTATGCCATCTACAAAATACCCAATCATAGAACTGTCCCTGCTTTCTGGCCACATCCAATCTATAGCAGACCCTACTTCCTTAGATGCCCCCGCCATCACCCAACGAAAGCCCAAACCCTATAAAACAAGTTCTTTTTTGTACCCTCTTACTGAGATACCACGTTTCCCTATGATGTGTGTTCTCCCTCACTGGAACAAGCAATAAACTCACCTTGTTTAACTATGAGGTGTGTTTTGGTGATCTTTGGCTGAACAGCATTAACAGTTTAAATAAACTCTCAAAGAGGTCTTTCAATAAACAAAAACTCAAAGTAGTAAGAAAGCTTGTATCATAGTATAATCAGCAGCATTTTCTCCCTCATTATCATGATGGGAAAAAATAAAAATAAAATAGTGGTGCATTTTGCAATCAAGTCAAAGATATCATAAAATTCTATTTTCACCCAGACTACTGCCCTGAACTCTGTATCTGTGTAGTTATGTTACTACTTCACATTTTCACATGGAAATTGTTTAAAACAAACCTCTCAAACTCATACGTCCAAAAGGGGAATCTTGATTTTGGCCCCTAAACCTCTTCTCCAGTCTTAATCATTTCAGTAAAACTGTACTGTCATCTACTCTGTGCTTAAGCTGAAATCTTAAGACTAGTCATTGGCCGGGCGTGGTGGCTCATGCCTGTAATCCAAGCACTTTGGAGGCCAAGGCGGGCGGATCACCTGAGGTCGGGAGTTCAAGACCAGCCTGACTAACACGGTGAAACCCCGTCTTATAAAAAATAAAATAAAATTTAAAAAATACTAGTCATTAATTCTTTTCTCTTTCTCTCCAACAAGTCCATCAAGGCCTGAAGGTTCTTGCCAAATACATCTCAAATGTGTCCGCGGCTCTCCACCTCCACATCCCTAGACTGAGCCGCCTCATCTCTCACCCATACTACTACAACAGCCTCCCTAAATGGTTTTCTAGATTTCACTTTTGCCCCTTTATAATTCATATAGTAGCCAGAATAATCTTTTTTGAAACACAAATCCTACAAAGTCACTTCTCCACTTAAAACTCTTTAATAGTTTCCCATTGCTCTTACAATAAAACCCAAGCTCCTTACCATGGCAACAAGGCTCTCCATGACCTACATTTTGCAAACCCTTCTATCCCCATCTCCCTCTAACTTATTCCTCACTGCACTCCAAGCATACTAATATCCTTTCTGCTCCTAGAACCCCACTAAGCCTTTGCTTGCCTTTAAGTCTGTGGACTTGTTAGAATGTTCTTTTCCCAGCTTTCTGCACAATTCGTTTTATCTTTCAAGTTTCACCTAGCTAGAATATCATCTCTCCAATGAAGCCTTCCCTGACCACTCTATTTAAAACAGCCTCTACTGATTATTCTCTATTTTATCGCTCTCTTTATTTCCCTCAGAGAACTTAATCTAGGTAATTATTTATTAACATATCTATTGTCTGTCTCCCTCAATCTGAAGGTAGTGCCTTTATATGTATTGCTCACTAATGAACACCTAGTACTTAGCACTGTGCCTGGACCATTGTGAGTGGTCAATAGGTACCAGATTATTTAACTTACTGCTTTATAAGTACTTTTGTGCTGTGGTAATAAATAGCTTAGACTTATTGATTTCTATTATGAAATATTTCAAGCAATCAGACAAACAGAAAATAATAGCAAACACCACTATACCTAACATCCATTAGCATTTTGCTTTATTTGCCTCCATTTAAAAAATAAATAAATAAAACAGATACAGATACATTATACAATTATTCGATCCCAAAGCCCTCTCTCCCTCAAACACACCGATCTTCACAGGTAACCACTATTCTAGGATTGGAGTTTGTCATTTCTACTGTATTTCTTTATTCACTTACAACATGTTAGGCATTCACAACAATACACAGAATGATTTTACATGTCACATAAATAATTTCATTTTGCCTATATCATTCTTCAACTTGCTTTTTATTTGATATTGTATTTCTAAGCTTCAATTCTAAAAAGATGGTTCTGTTTCATTCACTGTAGCTGTTGTACAGTATGCCATTGTATAAATATACCACAATTTCTCCACTTTCCAGCTGACAAAAATTGAGGCTGTTTTCAATTCTTTGCTGCAATGAACATTCTACCTCCACCTGCATATGTATAAGAGCTTCTCTAAAAAGCAAACCTTCCAAGTCATGAAGACATACGTCTTCAGCTTGACAAGATAGTACCAAACTGTTCTCCAAATCAGTTGTACCAATTAGAACTTCCACCAACTGCATAAAAATTGTCTGGTCGGGCCGGGCGCGGTGGCTCAAGCCTGTAATCCCAGCACTTTGGGAGGCCGAGGCGGGTGAATCACGAGGTCAAGAGATCGAGACCATCCTGGTCAACATGGTGAAACCCCGTCTCTACTAAAAATACAAAAAATCAGCTGGGCATGGTGGCGCGTGCCTGTAATCCCAGCTACTCAGGAGGCTGAGGCAGGAGAATTGCCTGAACCCAGGAGGCGGAGGTTGCGGTGAGCCGAGATCGCGCCATTGCACTCCAGCCTGGGTAACATGAGTGAAACTCCGTCTCAAAAAAAAAAAAAAAAAAAAATTGTCTGGTCGGGCACCGTGGCTCACGCCTATAATCCCAACACTTTGGGAGGCCCAGGCAGGCAAATTACTTGAGGTCAGGCATTCGAGACCAGCCTGGCCAACATGGTGAAACCCCGCCTCTACTAAAAATACAAAAATTAGCTGGGCGTGGTGGCAGGCGCCTGTAGACCCAGCTATTTGGGAGGCTGAGGCAGGAGAATCACTTGAGCGTGGGAGGCGGAGGTTGCAGTGAGCTAAGATCACGCCACTGCACTCCAGTCTGGATGACAGAGGGAGACTCCATCCCCCCACCAAAAAAAAGTCCTATCACTGAACATTCTCAAAAATTGGTCATGTCAGACTTTTTCATTTTTCCCAATCTAATGTGAGAAACAGTATCCTATCATTGTAATGTACAGGCATACCTTGGAGCTACTGCAGGTTCTGTTCCAGAACACCACAAAAAAGCTAATACCACGATAAAGTGAGTCACACAAATTTTTTCATTTCCTAGTACATATAAATGTTATGTTTACATTATACTGTAGTCTATTGAGTATGCAATATTATTCTAAAAAACAGTATACATACCTTAACTTTAAAATATTTCATTGCTAAAAAATGCTAATGATCATGTGAGCTTTCAGAGAGTTGGAATCCTTTTGCTGATGGCAATTCCTGCCTCGATGTTGATGGCTGTGGATGGGCTGATCCAGGTGGTGACTGCTGAAGGCTGGGGTGGCTGTGGCAATTTTTTTTTTTTGAGACAGAGTCTCGCTCTGTCACCCAGGCTGAAGTGTAATGGCACGATCTTGGCTCACTGCAACCTCTGCCTCCCAGGTTCAAGTGATTCTCCTGCCTCAGCCTCCTGAGTAGCTGGGACTACAGGCACGTGCCACCAAGCCTGGCTAATTTATATATATACATATACATATATATACATATATATATTTTAAAGTAGAGACAGCGTTTCACTGTGTTAGCCAAGATATTCTCGATCTCCTGACCTTGTGATCCACCTGCCTCGGCCTCCTAAAGTGCTGGGATTAAAGGCATAAGCCACCACGCCTGGTCGCAATTTCCTAAAGGAGGACAATAATGAAGTCTGTCTCACTGATTTGAGTCTTCCTTTCCTGAAAGATTTCTTTGCAGCATACAATGCTGTTTGATACTGTTTTACCCAGAGCAGAGCTTCCTTTAAAATCAGAGTATCCTCTCAACCCCTGCCACGCTTTATAACTGAGTTTATAAAGAAATAGTATAAATCCTTTGTTGTCAGTTCAACAGCGTTCACGGCATCTCTATCAGAAATACATTCCATCTCAGGAAACCACTTACTTTGCTCATCCATAAGAAGCAACTCCCTTCAAGTTTGATCACGAGATTGCAGCAATTCAGTCACACCTTCAGGTTCCACTTCTAAGTCCAGTTCTCTTGCTATTTCCACCATACTTGCAGTTACTACCTCTACTGAAGTCTTGAATCCCTCAAAATCATCCTTGAAGGTTGGATTTCACTTCTTCCAAAATCCTGTTCATTTTTATATTTTGACCTCTTCCTATGAATTACAAATGTTCTTAATGATCTCTGGAATGGTGAATCCTTTCCAGAAGGTTTTCAATTGACTTTGCCCAGATCCATCACAGGAATCACTACCTAAGACAGTTTTACCCTTTCAAAAAAGTATTTTCTAAATAAGACTGAAAAATTACTCCTTGATCCATGAGCTGCAGAAGGAATGTTATGTTAGCAGGCATGAAAACAACATTAATTTCCTCAATATTTCCATCAGCACTCTTGGGTGACTCGGTGCACTGCCAATGAGCAGTAATATTTTGAAAGGAATATATATTTTTTTTCTGAGCAGTTGGTCTCAACAGTGGGCTTAAAATATTCAATAAACCATTCTGTAAACAAATGTGCTGTCATCCAGGAGTCGTTTCCCCTTTGCAGAGCATAGGCAAAGTAGATTTAGCATAATTCTTTTTTTTTTTTTTTTTTTGAGACAATCTTACTCTGTTGCCCAGGCTGGAGTGCAGTGGTGCAATCTCGGCTCACTGCAACCTCTGCCTCCCAAATTCAAGCGATTCTTCTGCCTCAGCCTCCCAAGTAGCTGGGATTACAGGCGCCCGCCACCACACCCAGCTAATTTTTTATATTTTTTAGTAGAGATGAGGTTTCGCCATGTTGGCCAGGCTGGTCTTAAACCGCTGATCTCAGGTAATCCGCCTGCCTCAGCCTCCCAAAGTGCTGGGATTAGAGGCGTGAGCTACCATGCCTGGCCGATTTAGCATAATTCTTAAGGGCCCTAGGATTTTCGGAATGGTAAAGGAGCACTGGTTTCAACTTCAAGCCACCAGCTGCATTAGCCCCTAACAAGAGAGTCAGCCTGCCCTTTGACGCTTTGAGCTCGGGCGCTGACATCTCCTCTCTAACTATGAAAGTCCTACATGGCATCCTCTTCCAATAGAAGGCTGTTTTGCCTGCACTGAAGATCTGTTGCTGAGCACAGCCTTCATCAAGGATCTCAGCTAGATCTTCTGGATACCTTGCTGCAGCGTCTACATCAGCACTTGCAGCTTTACTTTGCACTTTGATCTTAGGGAGCCTCTTCTTGAGCCTCACGCATCAACTTCCACTAGCTTCAGATTTCTCTTCTGCAGCTTCCTCACCTCTCAGCCTTCACAGAATTGGACTGGGGCCTTGTTCTGGATTAGGCTTTGGCCTAAGATAATGTTGTGGCTGATTTATATTCTCTCCAGACCACTCAAACTTTCTCCGTATCAGCAATATGGCTATTCTGGTTTCTTATCATTTGTGTATTCACTGGAGTCGCACTTTTAATTTTCTTCAAGAACTTTTTCTTTGCATTCAGACTTGGCTGTTTTGGTGCAAAGGCCCAGCTTTCAGCCTGTCTCAGTTTTGACATGCCTTCCTCACTAAGCTTAATGACTTCTATCTAGCTTTTGATTTAAAGTGAGACAGGTGCAACTCTTCACTTTAATACTTAGAAGCCATTGTAGGGTTTTTTGCTTTGTTTTGTCTTTGAGACAGTCTTACTTCACCACCCAGGCTGGAGTGCAGCGGCCAATCTCAGCTCACTGCAACCTCAGCCTCCTGGGTTCAAGCGATTCTCTTGCCTCAGCCTCCTGAGTAGTTGGGATTACTGGCATCCACCACCACATCTGGCTAATTTTTGTGGGTTTTTTTAGTAGAGATGGGGTTTCACCATGTTGGCCAGGCTGCTCTCCTGACCTCAAGTGATCCACCCGCCATGGCCTCCCAAAGTGCTGGAAATACAGGAGTGAGCCATCACCCCTGACCCCATTGTAAGGTTATTAACTGGCCTAATTTCAATATTGTTGTGTCTTAGAGGATAGCGAGGCCCAAGAAGAGGAAGAGAGATGGAGGAATGGCCAGGGAGAGCAGTCAGAACGCACACATGTATCAATTAAGTTCACCATCTTATCTAGGTGCATTTCATTTTGCCACAAAACAATCACAATATTGGCAGGCACAGTGGCTCATGCCTATAATCTCAGCACTTTGGGAGGCCGAGGTGGGCAGATCACTTGAGCTTAGGAGCTCAGGACCAGCCTGGACAACATGGCAAAACTTCGTCTCTACAAAAAATACAAAAACTAGCTGGGCACAGTGGCACAGGCCTGTAGTCCCAGATACTCAGGAAGCTGAGGTGGAAGGACCACTTGAGACTGAAAGGTGGAGGTTGCAACGGGCCAAGATCATAACACTGCACTCCAGCCTGGGTGACAGAGTAAGACCCTGTCTCAAAAATAAATAAACAATAAAAAACAAACAATCACAATAGTAGCATCAAGGCTAGGCACAGCGGCTAAAGCCTGTAATCTCAGGGATCTGGGAGGCCAAGCCAAAAGGATTGGTTGAGCCCAGGAGTTCAAGACTAGCCTGGCCGA
>NW_016107800.1:987563-993150 GCF_001604975.1 Cebus imitator
GGTGAGCCGAGATCACGCCATTGCACTCCAGCCTGGGTAACAAGAGCGAAACTCCGTCCCAAAAAAATAAAAAAAGTAAATTCTATTTTAAAAGTAACCCTACCTTAGCTGGCCTCTTTGCTGCTCAGGCATAGACAAGGCCACCACCATTCCTCCTCACATCAGCCATGTTCTCTCACAGTCACTAGCCCTGTAGCTCCAAAGACAGAATAGAGATGTGACAACTGGACAGTTCCCTGGGTCAGGAAGGAGGGAGACAGAGCCAGTGCCTCCAAACTGGAACTTAACACTTTAAAACTCACACATAAGTTGTGGGACATGCTAGAGAAAGCAGGGAGTGTTAAAGTGCTGTCCAAGAACCCCACACCTAGCTTAATGATAGACAAGAGTAGGTACTCCATAAATGATTTTTACTGAATAAATAAATGAAGTGCTTCATCCAGAGCCAGAGCCCCTGGTTTCTTTTTCTTTTTCTTTTTTAAATAACAAATCTGCACATGTATAACCACTGGTTTAAACAGACCCTGCATAGACCAATCAGCTAAGATGAAAAAAAAAAAGAAAGAAGGCAGCCACTGACATTCGGAAGCAAGCACAGCACTCACAGCCAGGCCATGTTTTTCTCCTATGGGACCTAAACAATCTTACAGAATACCAACCTCAGACAAGGTTACTCTGAAATCCTCATAAAAGGAGACAAAGGCTATTTCACAATTTTGTGTTAAGCGCAGACAAATACATTGTGACTATGCCACCCACGAAATACCAAACACCTTCCGGCCAAATTGAGTGACTGCTACTCCTCTGGCAATTACAGGTTTGTTCTTGTACTAGTCTCCCTTCCCTACAGATAAGATTTATTCAGATACTCAAACACAAAGCTCCCATATTTTCTTACAGGATCTTATCTGAAGTGAAACCCGACCTCCTTAACCCTCCCCTCCCCTAATCGCCAACACCCAAATCCTGTAATCAGTTCTAACACCCTCCTAATGAAACACCCAGGGTTCCCCATGGACTGTGCTCTCTCTTGATACAATGAGTAACACACCCAACTTGTTTTACTACAGGTGTGTTCCTAGTGGTCTTTGGGCATTGACATGTCTAGAGTCAGAGATTATAAGTGTCTAAAAGTGTATGCCTTTATCTTTCTGGAATGTTCTCCCAGTCTTAGTTTGACAAAAATAATTCTCATTTCTGGAAGTCACCTCTATCTAAATGAAAGAAAGGTAACAAATTCGTTTAACACCAGGTACCTGGTTCAACATCCAACTCCAATTCTACCAATAAACATACTCTTAAACAAAACTTTTTGTTGTATATGATACGCCTCCTTTTAGACAGCATGCCCTTGAAAAGCTGAGTCTGACTCATCTTTGTAAATCTGTACTACCTGACATGTATTAGAGGATTTCTTTCATGAATGTTAGTAACATGTTACTTTTAAACTAATAATAGTTGAAATATGGATGCCTCTAAACTACATATGTGAAATCCCAGAACAAAAACAAAAAATGAGGGTGAAAAAATGATTTATTTTTCCCCAAAATTTTTTAGATCCTTTTTTTTTTTTAAGATGGACTCTTGCTCTGTCGCCCAGTCTGGAGTGCAAGGGTTCGATCTCGGCTCACTGAAACCTCTGCCTCACAGGTTCAAGGGATTCTCCTGCCTCAGCCTCCAGAGCAGCTGGGACTATAGGCATGTGCCACCACACCCAGCTAATTTTTGTATTTTTAGTAGAGACAGGGTTTCACCATGTTGACCAGGCTGGTCTCAAACTCCTTACCTCAAGCAATCCACCTGCCTCGGCCTCCCAGAGTGCTGGGATTACAAGCGTAAGCCACGGTGCCCAGCCCTAAAATTTTTTAAAAAGAGGTATTTCTCTCTCCAAAAGAAAAGTTTATTTTTTCTCCTTTATATTTTTTAACTATTATATATTTCAAACATATGCCTCCATACTTCTAAATATACCAAATATGGGTCAGGTGCAGTGGCTCACACCTGTAGTCCCAACATTTTGGGAAACCGAGGCAGGAGGATCACTTGAGCCTACCTAGGAGGTCAAGGTTACAATGATTTATGATCATGCCACCGAACTCCAGCCTGGGTGACAGAGTAAGACCCTATCTCTAAAATAAACAAATATATATGATTATCATGTGTTCATGCTTTTTAAGAAGTTTGGATCTTTCAGGAAAAATATAAGTATGGTGAATTTTTTTCATTTGTTTAATCAGTTTCCACTTCTTTCCATCATTATCCCATCCCCCCCTAAAAACACGTTTTCTCTTTTTAGTGTCAAACAAATCTCACAATAGTTAATTCTTACACGTGATAGACATTTAGAGAAAACAGGGCCTAAATTTAATTTCGTCTACATACTGCTTAACTAAATAATTAAAGAAATTGTCATAACACATGGTCTGTACTTTCTTTTCTTTTTTTGAGACGGAGTTTCACTGTTGTTGCCCAGGCTGGTGTGCAATGACATGATCTCTGCTCACTGCAACCTCCTCATCCCAGGTTCAAGCAATTCTCCTGCCTCAGCCTCCTGACTAGCTGGAATTACAGGCGTGCACAGCCACGCCCAGCTAATTTTTGTATTTAGTAGAGACGGGGTTTCTCCATGTTGGTCAGGCTTGTCTCGAACTCCCGACCTCAGATGATCCTCCCTCCTCGGCCTTCCAACGTGCTGGGATTACAGGTGTGAGCCACCACTCCTGACCTGTTCTGTACTTTTTTATTGAATACTGGCAGAACCCCCACTAGACGGGGACTTTGATCCCCATCTACAAAACATTTTGTTTGTTTTTTCCTGTTCTGTTAAAGCACCCTGGAGCAGGCGAAGGAAACAGCACAGAATATTTATTCATATTCTGACCCCAAATTATAATCTCAGTCTGCATGAACACATTAAACGGCACACCATGCAATGTCACAGCCTATTTAAAGGCATTCTGGTCACTACTGTCTTCATCTTTCAACGGGAAAATGGTTTATATTCCAGAAGCAAAGATTAAATTAAATTCACCAAATTCATGTTGACACTCAGGAAGCACCTTTGACTGCTTCAGAAGCAGAGAAAGTTAAAAGGAGTGAAAGAGTTTACAAAGTGCCACCGATGTCAAGGGGAAGTTTCCAATAAGGATGACTGTAGAAAGAACCTTCCAGAGGCTGGGCGCGGGGGCTCATGCCTGTAATCCCAGAATTTTGGGAGGCCGAGGCGCGTGGATCAGCTCAGGTCAGGTCGAATCCAGCCTGGCCAACATGGTGAAACCTGTCTCTACTAAAAATACAAAAATTAGCTGGGTGTGGTGCCTGGCATCTGTAATCCCAGCTACTCAGGAAGCTGAGGCAGAAGAATCGCTTGAACCCGAAGGCGGAGGTTGCAGTGAGCTGAGGTTACCCCATTACACTCCTGCCTGGATGACAAGAGCAAAACTCCATCTCAAAAAAAAAAAAAAAAGGGGGGCCGGGCGCGGTGGCTCACGCCTGTAATCCCAGCACTTTGTGAGGCTGAGGCGGGTGGATCACGAGGTCAAGAGATCGAGACCATCCTGGTCAACATGGTGAAACCCCGTCTCTACTAAAACTACAAAAAATTAGCTGGGCATGGTGGCGCGTGCCTGTAATCCCAGCTACTCAGGAGGCTGGGGCAGGAGAATTGCCTGAACCCAGGAGGCGGAGGTTGCGGTGAGCCGAGATCGCGCCATTGCACTCCAGCCTGGGTAACAAGAGCGAAACTCTGCCTCAAAAAACAAACAAACAAACAAACAAACAAACAAAAACAGAAGAACCTTCCAGACTGAAAACCAGTTTCTCAAAGACCAGAATCTTGAGTTTGGACAGAGACCTGAGGATTCACAGGTCCTGGAGTCTCCACTATTAGGTGCCTTCAGCTTCCTTACATAGAGGGTCAAGGAGCTCCAATTATAAATGCTTCATGTCACTTAAGAAATTTCTAAGTTCTCCGTGCAACTCAGCAAACCTGAGCTCACAGCCTTCAGAACAGAGGGAGAAATCACTTCCTCGAGCTCTCGTGAATTTAAAAATTAAAAGTAATGAGAGTAATTTCCACCACCGCCCGGCTGAGGTGGGTGTGGCCCCGCTGCACCCTCCCCTCCCCCACCCCCTGCACCCTCCCCTCCCCCACCCCCTGCAGCGCGCAGCGTTGGCAACGTCCGCGGGGCCTGGCAGGACCTCGGGCCAGTAGCAGACGTCCAGCACGGTCCGGGGCACCGCTGTCACATCCGCACCGCGACCCAACGAGCCCATCCCACATCTCGGAGGGCCTCGGCCAGCTCGAGCCCCGACGGCCAGGCGGCCAGGCCCAGGCTTGGGCTCCATGAAGGCCGCAGGCTGCGAACAAAGAAGCGGCCGGGCGTAGCCTGGGAGGCCGGGGCCGAGCTCTCTGGGCATCCGACGGCACCCGCAGCCCTCGGGGGTCGCGCTCCCCGCCCGGGACCTGCGGGTGAGCCTCGACAGGCGCCAGCGCGCCGTGAACGCACCGCGTCGCGGATCCTGATGGCGCACTGCAGGCTCTCCGGCGCGCACACGGACAAAGGGCGCAGGGGCCCTGGCGGGTACCCGGGGCCGCGATCCCGCGCGCTTCCCGCCGCCCGCGCCCGGCGTTTACCTGAACGTCACTCAGCTCCACGCGCAGATACAGCTCGCGGTGCCGCTGAGCCCAGTAGACGTGCGGCGTCAACACCTGACTCTCCATGGCCACGCTGCCCAGGGCGCGCGGCGGCCCGGCCTGCTCGGCGTGCTCGGCGTGCTCGGCGTGCTGCGCCACGGTGCCTCGGGTGGTGCTCGGCTGGCGCGAGCCCAAAGCAGGCCTCCAAGCCCCGCGCTCCCCGCGCTCCGGAGAGCCGCAGCCCGGCGCCTCAGGACACCCGCAGCTGGCGGGCCGCACCTGCGCAGTGACGCGACGGGGCCGCGGCGCGAGCCGGGCGGGGGCGGGGCGGGGCGGGGCGAGGGCGGGGCGGGGGCGGGCCGCACCTGCCCAGTGACGCGCGGGGCCGTGGCGCGAGCCGGGCGGGGGCGGGGCGGGGGCGGGGGCGGGGCGGGGTGGGCCCTGGAACGCTGTGACGCCGCAGCTCGCCCCGCGCCAGGGGCCTGGCATCGGCGGGTGCTGCGCGCTCCCCACGCGTCTTCGGGGAGACGCTTTAACATGGAAAAGGCTGGAGACTTACGGAGGACCGATCAGCACGGGGGACGGTTTGAGGCGGGTGTCTCCGGAAGGCCCTTCCCATTCTGTGTACTGAGCGCCTGCTGTGTGCGTGGGTTCAAAGCTAAGTACTGGAACAACGGAAGTGAGACACACAGTCCCTTCTGCCTTAGAACCCCCAGTCTGTTAAGAGATGGAAGTAATTACAGACGAAATGACGATGATAATGGTGACGGGGACGTGGTGTACTCCTGGCCTGCAAGAGTGTTCCAAGGAGGGGAAATAAAGACCAGAGCAGCGCTGCCCAGCAGAACGGTTGGCGATGATGGAAATATTGCACGTTGCGCTCTTGAACACGGTAGCCACTAGCCACATGAGGCTTTGAGCACTTGAAATGTGGGTACTCAGACTGAATAA
>NW_016107800.1:993359-998158 GCF_001604975.1 Cebus imitator
AGGATGGTCTCGATCTCTTGACCTCGTGATCCACCCGCCTCGGCCTCCCAAAGTGCTGGGATTACAGGCTTGAGCCACCGCGCCCGGCCAATTTTATTCACTTCTAATTCAAATTTAAATAGCCATATTATTGGTGGCTATTCTATTGGACAGCGCAAGAGACTGTCTCAAAAAAATAGGAAACTCAAACTAGAGACAACACTCATTTATGTCTTACTTAAACTGGCTCGTCTGTATCCGCTTTCATCCCCCCAAGTTCTTCTACAGCGAAGAATTTAGTGGGAAGCAATATTTGTGTGAAAACTAGAACTCTGGGCCAAAAATGGAACCCATATTCAATCCTGTTAGCTCCCATTTATTTAGCAAAGTGATTCTGTTAGCACCCATTTGTTTAGCAGAGGGATCTAACGATGAACAGAAATTCTGCTAGCTCTCCGGAAACATTTGGCTCAAGAGTGGACAGTATAAATTATAGAGTTTTCATATCATGAATGTGCTGAGCTCACAGTTTATGACGATGGGAACTGAAGGCCGTGGGAACCATTGTCAGACATTTGAGAGCCAATCCTTAAGAACGGCATGGTGAATTGCGAGTAGGAATTTGACCGAGGAAGAAGCAGGTAGGCCGTGGAAGCACAGGGCGCTTGCTTCGTTCAAGGGTGAAAAGATGTGGGCCGGGCGCGGTGGCTCATACGTGTAATCCCAGCACTTTGGGAGGACGAGGCAGGAGGATCGCTGGAGCCCAGGAGTTCGAGACCAGCCTGGGCAAAATGGCAATACCCCGTCTCTACAAAAAATACAAAAGTTAGCAGAGCGTGGTTGGCACGCCCCTATGGTCCCAGCTACTCCGGAGGCAGAGGTGGAAGGATTGCTTGAGCCCAGGAGGCAAGATGCCACTGCACTCCAGCTTGGGCACAGAGTGAGGCCCTGTCTTACAATTGAAAAAAGAGAGACAGGGAGGGATGTAGGAGGCTCTGCTGCTAGGGATTAAAGGCATAGAGTATGCGAGAGGTCGCCCTGAAACTGAAAAGGCAAAGGGTGCATTAGGAAAGTCATCGTTTGCTTCACTGAGGTGCCTGTACTGCATCCCACAGTCACATGGGAGCCAGGGAAGTTTGTTAACAGGGAGGTTAGTAAATTCAAACCTGCTCAGCAACAAAGACCTGTCAGAGAGTAGGAGGAACAGGTAGTAGGCAAACCAGCTGGACCAATGCAATCTACCAGGTACGAGATGATCAAAGCAGTAACCTTGACAGTCCTGAATTTTAAAAATAAAATGTTTTGCAAAAAATAAAATATTTTTAATGATAAAGATATTTTTATTGCATTGTGTTTACTACAATGCAGATTCAATATGGGGCACTTTTTAAAAAAATCGAGCCAGGCCCGGTGGCTCACGCCTGTAATCCTAGCACTTTGGGAGGCTGAGATGGGTGGATCACCTGAGGTCAGGAGGTCAAGACCAGCCTGGCCATCATGGTGAAACCCCATCTTAAAAAAAAAAAAAAAAAAAAAAAAAAAAAAAACAAAAATAAAAAAAAAGAAAAAAAAAAAAAAAAAAGAGAAAAAAAAAGAAAAAACAAAAAGGAAAAAAAAAAAAAAAATTGAAGTGTAGTTTACATACAGAACACAGGAAAATCTAAAATGTTCAGTTTCAGCTGAATTTTTACATGTTTATATTCATGTAACTATCACCCAGATCAAGATCTGGAACATTTCCAGTATCCCAGAGTTTATTTCATATTAAAATATATTTGTCTCTCAATAATTACTATCCTGATATATCACCACAGAGTGGTTTTTGTCTGTTCTGTTCTTGAATTTCATATAAATGGAATCTACGGTGTCTGGTTTCTTTCATCAACATAATGTGTATGAGATTTATCCATGTTGCTGAGTAAATCAGTAATTCATTCTCGTTCAGTTTTTGGTTTTGATCTGTAGTAGTTTACTATATGAATATACCACAAATTATTTATTCATTCTCCTATTGATGGATATTTGTGTTATTTCTATTTTTTTTGTTTGTTTGTTTTTGTTTTTGAAATAGAGTTTCCTTTTTGTTGCCCAGGCTGGAATGCAATGGCACAATCTTACTGCAACCTCCGCTTTCTGGGTTCAAGCAATTCTCCTGCCTCAGCGTCCCAAGTAGCTGGAATTACAGGCATGTACCACCCCCGGCTATTTTTGTATTTTTAGTAGGGACCGGGTTTCTCCATGTTGGTGAAGCTGGTCTTGAACTCCCGACCTCAGGTGATCTGCCTGCCTCGGGCTCCCAATGTGCTGGGATTACAGGCGTAAGCCACCGTGCCCAGCCTGTTTCTAGTTTTTAGTTATTATAGATAAAGCTACTCTGAATATTTGGTCTTTCAGGGATATATGCTCTTAATTCTCTTGAAATAAATACCTATGAAGAGAACTGCTATGTTACATAGATGTATGATTAGCTTTAGTAGGTACTGCTAAGCAGTTTTACAAAGTGTTTTCATCAATTTACATTCCGACAGCAATGTTTGAACATTCTAGTTGCTCTACATGCTTGGTATTTTCAGTCTTTTTAATTTAATTTTATGTATTTATTTTTTTATTTTTGAGACAGAGTCTTGCTCTGTTGCCCTGGCTGGAGTACATTAGTGCAAAGTTGGCTCATTACAACCTCTGCCTCCCTTGTTCAAGTGATTCTCCTGTCTCAGCCTCCCAAGTAGCTGGAATTACAGGCGTGTGCCAACAGGCCTGGCTAATTTGTGTATTTTTTATAGAGATGGGTTTTCACCATGTTGGTCAGGCTGGTCTCAAACTCCTAGGCTCAAGTGGTCTCAAACTCCTGGGCTCAAGTGAGTGATCCTCCTGCCTCGGCCTTCCAGGTGTGAGGTTTCATGCCTGGCCTAATTTTTTTTTTTTTTTTTTCAGCACTATCTCCACTTCCACCCAGTTTTTTTAATTTCAGCCATCCTGGTAGGTGAGTAACAAAAAATAGAATAATTTTAGTTCAGTATATTTGAAACCTGAGGCTTATCAGCTGACCTCTGCCAAGGTGAAATCTATTGATATACAGGAAGACTGAATTTTGGCATTTCATTTCAGATGCTTCATAAGAACAGTCCAGTGGAAGTGGGCCTATCTAGCCTGGTTTGACCATTAGTTGTATACTGCAAAATGACTTCTACCGGCCTGAGTGTCCACGTTCATCAGTTTGTTGAGTTAGATTTGGTTCCCGCTAATGTTCTTATCAGCTGTTCCTAAATTTTTCTGCAAAGAAACCCTGCTATTATGGACCCCTCTTTCCAAGAGAAATCTAACAAGAAAAAGACAGAAATGGAAGGAGGAAAGAGTATCATTCTGATGAACTATACAACTGCAGGGTGGGGCTGGGAGCGGTGGCTCATGCTGTAATCCCAACACTTTGGGAGGCTGAGGTGGGAAGATCGCTTGACTTTAAGAATTTGAGACCAGTCTGGGCAAAACAGTGAGACCCCATCACTACAAAAAATTTAAAAAATTAACCAGGCGTCGTGGTGTGTGCCTGTAGTCCTAGCTACTCAGGAGGCTGGGAGGATCTCTTCAGCCTGGAAGGTCAAGGCCGCAGTGAGCTGTGATGACCCTAATGCACTCCAGCCTTGACAACAGAGCAAGTCCTTGTCTCAAAAAAAAAACTCTGCAAGGTGTCAGGGGAGATTAAAAGGCAGAACCAAGTGGCAGTGCAAAGCTGAAATAGGTAGGGCTGTTTTATGATAATATCAGCCTCATTTGGCCCAGGGCCAGCTCTCCCTTCTCAGAGAATAGTCATCACTAACAACAGGAAGCATTTGCTAAGTACTTGCCAGGGATGAAGCTCCTTCCCAGTGCTGAAGCCTGGTTTCCTGCCTTTGGCAAGGCATTAATGTGAAAATAGAGAGCATAAGACTGATGGAACAACAACAACAAATAATAATACATAATTTGTTTAAAGATTGATGAATGGACTCTTTGTGGCAATATGATACCAAATTATAAGTAAGACCTAAGGCCATGCTAGGCAAGAGTTGAGTCACACACCCCTACACTTAAAGAATAGACCACGTTCTAACTGCCACAAGCCTTTTCTTTCTCTAGCAGCTAAACAAGCACCGGGCCTTGAGATAATCAATATTAAAACAATTTCTAGCTCAGCCCTCACCAGACACTAACCGACCGACCCCTTGTTCCACAAGCCATAGCCATAGCTTTGATTGGACAAGAGGCTGATTTCAGCAACTTTCTGCTGATAAGAAGACCATCAACCATGGACGAGTTCTGGCTGGGTTACAGAAACTGTACATTTGAGTGCCTTTTTGTCCTGAAAAGACTTTTTGACACATAAGCCAAATTGTAATACATTTAAATGTTAGGTCTCCACGGTAAGGTGAACATGGGTCGTATGTAACATACATGTTTGTTCAATATTCATGTGTGAGGACCACCTTCATGAATATTCATGCCTCCTCCTATAACCTGTTGTATGTGTATGTTTAGCCAATCCATTCAGCGTAAAGCTCGTGTTCCACCTCTTCATCCTCAAAGTACCCGACTCTGATCTTTATCAGGGGCTACCCTTCCCACCTGTCAGCGTCGTCACCTTTCACCTTACAAGCTGTATCCTTTATAGAAAATAAAATCTTGGCCGGGCGCGGTGGCTCACGCCTGTAATCCCAGCACTTTGGGAGGCCGAGGCGGGCAGATCACGAGGTCAAGAGATCGAGACCATCCTGGCCAACTTGGTGAAACCCCGTCTCTACTAAAAAAATACAAAAATTAGCTGGGCATGGTGGCATGCGCCTGTA
>NW_016107800.1:998903-1008992 GCF_001604975.1 Cebus imitator
ACTCGGGAGGCTGAGGCAGGAGAATTGCCTGAACCCAGGAGGCGGAGGTTGCGGTGAGCCGAGATCGCGCCATTGCACTCCAGCCTGGGTAACAAGAGCGAAACTCCATCTCAAAAAAAAAAAAAAATAATAATAATAATAATAATTTAAGTAAATAAATAAATAAATAGCCAGGTGTAGTACGGGTGCTTGTAATCCCAGCTACTCAGGAGGCTGAGGCAGGAGAATCGGTTGAACCTAGGAGGTGGAGGTTGTAGTGAGCCGAGATTGTGCCATTGCACTCCAGTCTGGGCGACAGAGGGACACTTCATCTCAATAAAATAAAATTAAATTAAAAAGTCAGCCAGGCACAGTGGCTCACGACTGTAAGTAATCCCAGCACTTTGGGAGGCAGAGTAGGTAGACTGCTTGAGGTCAGGAGTTCGAGACTGGCCTGGACAATGTGGTGAAACCCCACCTCTACTAAAAAGACAAAAATTAGCTGGGTGTGGTGATGGGCTCCTGTAACCCCAGATACTTGGGAGGCTGAGGTGGGAGAATTGTTTCAACCCGAGAGGTAGACGTTGCAGTGAGCTGAGATACTGCCACTGCACTCCAGAACCTGGATGATAGAGTGAGACTGTCACACACACAAAAAATTAATATCTGAGAGTAGGATGCGCATAGGTTACATGCAAATACTATGCCATTTAATATCAGGGACTTGAGTACCACTGATTTTAATATCTGCCAGGAGTCCTGGAACCAATCCCCTGCAGATACCAAGGGACAACTGAACTGAAACAAAAGGGCCCAGATGACTGCAACGTGAGCTGTGAGATACCCCATTGAACAGGAGCGAATTCTAGGCTGAGGCCAAATGACTTTTGTATTCAGCAGTGCTATTCTGAGGGAGTGGGAAGAAAGCCTCACACCTCATCAGAAACCATGAGGAGAGGAGAAGCTGTCGAGCTGTCTCCTGACTGCCTCCTAGGGGAGGCTGCCTCCAGGTCCCCATCAGCCTCCTATTCTCTCCTTTTCTAGGAGCCTCACACAGCATTCTGCTGAGACCCAGGGACACTTCGATTCAAGTCTGTGCCTATGTAGCTTACGTGGATACATGCAAGGCTGCCGGCGTTTCATGGCGGAGCTGTTCTACAACTTTCTCAGGATTTGAAAATAAGAATGCAAATCGGCCGGGCGCGGTGGCTCACAATACAATCCCAGCACTTTGGGAGGCCGAGGTGGGTGGATCACTAGGTCAGGAGATCAAGACCATCCTGGTCAACATAGTGAAACGTCGTCTCTACTAAAAATACAAAAATTAGCTGGGTATGGTGGTGCGTGCCTGTAATCCCAGCTGCTCTTGAGGCTGAAGCACAAGAATCACTTGAATCCAGGAGGCAGAGGTTGCAGTAAGCTGAGATCACACCACTGCACTCCAGCATGGTGACAGAGTGAGACTTTGTCTCAAAAAAAAAAAAAAATTAGCTGGGTGTAGCAGTACGGGCCTATAGTTCCAGCTACTCTGGAGGCTGAGGCAGGAGAATCGCTTGAACCTGGCAGGCAGAGGTTGCAGTGAGCTGAGATCGCGCCACTGCATTCCAGGAAGAAGAAAATAAGAATGAAAATCAAGAAACCTGAATTCCAATCTAGTCAAATCTATAATAAGTCATCTGATATAAACAAGCATTTAAGTATTTTATCTCTCCATGGCTCTTTTTTAACATGGATGAAATTATATATATATATATATATATATATATATATATATTTTTTTTTTTGAGACGGAGTTTCGCTCATTACCCAGGCTGGAGTGCAATGGCGCAGTCTCGGCTCACCGCAACCTCCGCCTCCTGGGTTCAAGCAATTCTCCTGCCTCAGCCTCCTGAGTAGCTGGGATTACAGGCACGTGCCACCATGCCCAGCTAATTTTTTGTATTTTTAGTAGAGACGGGGTTTCACCATGTCGACCAGGATGGTCTCGATCTCTTGACTTCGTGATCCACCCGCCTCGGCCTCCCAAAGTGCTGGGATTACAGGCGTGAGCCACCGCGCCCGGCGAAATTATATATTTTAATTGTTTACTTTTGGGGGGAGGGGGCTGTATCTCTTCTTCTCAGGCTACAAACTGCATCAAAACAGGGCTTTATCTACTTTGTTCACTACTGTGGCCCCACTGCTTAGAACAGTGACAGGTATAAGGCAGAGATTCAGCAAACAATTGTTGGGTTAATGAAATGAAGTGCAAGATATATTTCTCCATATTTTGTTTGTTTGTTTGTGTGTGTTCGTGTGCATTTAAAGCCTTTAAAATCTGCTCTCAGGTCATTTGGAGAAAATTAATAGAAGAGACCCAAGGCAAATGGCTTTGCCTTTTTTTTTTTTAAAGAGAGCTCAACTTTAAAAAGCATGAGGGAAGGCTCATTTAATCTCAAAGCGAATAATTATATACTGCGGAGTGGAGCATAGTACCCAAATGGATTTTTTATTAATGCTATTATAATAAATCCTAATGACACACAACTCTGACACATGGTTCTTTTTAATAATAGAAAATAGGGGAGGCCCAGCTTTTGCACTGTTTTTGTGTATATCCGCTACTCTCCCGGACATCTTCCTGGGTTCCTTGTTTCTCAGCCAATATACAGTGTAGATGAGGAAAGAAACTGCAGGTCAAGGGTCGTGCCTCTGGCTCTGATTATGATACCTCATTCACTTCTTTCCCCTAGGCCCCAATTTCTTCATTTTACGTGTTAGAGTGCATTTGTTTTGTGTTTGAGACAGAGTCTCACTCTGTCACCCAGGTTGGGGTGCAGTGGGGCAGTGGGGTGATCTTGGCTCACTGCCACTTCCGCCTCCCGAGTTCAAGGGATTCTCCTGCCTCAGCCTCCCGAGTAGTAGCTGGGATTGCAGGTGCCCGTCACCATGACAGGCTAAATTTTGTATTTTTGATAGAGATGGGTTTTTGCCATGTTGGCCAGGCTGCTCTCGAACTCCTGACCCCAAGTGATCCACCTGCCTTGGCCTCCCAAAGTGCTGAGATTACAGGCGTGAGCCTCCATCCACACCCAGCCGGTTTTCTTTAATTGCAATTAAGTGAAATGTATTATATCCCTTTTAGAGGTAAAGAAGTTACGGCTCAGATAGATTGAGTGATCTGCTGGAAGATCACCAGTTAATATTAGAGCCAAGTTTGGGACTCCAGGTTCGGATTTCTTTCCACCGCAACCATGAGACGCTCACATCTCCCGAGTCCCCAGTCCCTTTCCTCTCAATGTCGTCTCATTGAGAGGGCAGGGATTTACTGTGGTTTGCTCCCAGCGTCTAACGCTCTCTCTGCCTGGCACACGGACAAGAGTTTTGTCTGTTTTGAGCGGGCACTCAATATATATTTATTGAGTTCAGAGGCGCCACAATTTACCCTGTGACTTTGAGTAAGGCGCTGTTCCTCTGTGGATTTCATGTCTATGCTCTGCTCGGCCGTCTCTACCCCGCACCTCCTTCGCTCCTCCGGCCGAGAGGCGGCGCTGTGGCGCTGCACCCCGCCCAGCGGACAGCGGTGCCCTTCTTGGCCCGGCCGCGCCTTCGCCAGGCCGAGCGCCAGGAACCGGAAGTGCTAACACCTCGGAGGCCGAGGCCGCCGCTGCTGCCGCCGCGGCCGTACCTGGGTGCCGCGTTCGCCGCCCGGGTTACCCCCGGCCGTGCCGCCGAGGAAGCCGCTGCAGCCCGCACCGGAGTGGAAGCCGCGCAGCATGAGGCGGCGCAGGCCCGCCCCGTAGCGCGCGTCAGGACGGTCCGGGCGGGGCCGGGGGGGAAGGTGCAGTATCCGCCCCGCTCTCCTCCCCCTGCGCCGGCGAGGCCGGGGCCGCCGCTCCCCGGGCCTTCTCCGCCTCCGAGGGACTGCCCGCTGGGCGGTTGGCCCGTGGCGCCGCCCTGCGCGGGGCCGCCCTGCGCGGGGCAGAGCCGGTGGCGGGGCCCCGCTGGCCGGAAGGGGAAGCTGAAGCTCAGATTCCGAGTCAGCCGCCGTTCGCGGGGCGCCCCCCGAGCCCCGGGCGCCGGCCTCGGGCCGTCCCCGTCCGTTGCCTGAATCGAGCCCCGCTGGGGCTGGGAGGCCGGGTGTTGTCAGCGCTTTCGGCCGAGGAAGCGGAAGCGCACGGAGGCGAAGGGATCTGCCCCAGTCCGACTGGGCCGATGGGGTTCGCGCTCAGATTGCCTGGTTTCCCAGCTGGCGGTCTTTCTTCCCTCCCCTCTCTTGCTGGGTTGATCCCCTCCCTGCTCACCGCCCGCTCCCGTTCCGTTCCACCCACTCGCAGGAGGACGCCTTCCTTTCCTGCCACACCTCATCTCACGTGCCTGTGAGATCGGCATCTCCCCCTCGACATCCTCTGCTGCGCCTCTCCTCTTCCTCGTTCATGGCTTTTGAAGACCTGGGCCCCTCTGTGCTAGCAAACCTCTCAGCTGGGTGCGAACCATAAAGAGTCAGGTAGCTTCAGGTGTTTAAGCGGACGACTGTTTGGCCCTCGAGTTAAAAATTAAGAAATTTCACTTGAATGGGGACAAACCCAAGAGACCTAAAGCTATTTTCCGAGTCAACGTGCTCTATTTCTGAGTAAGAGGCTTAGTGATATGAGAAGGTGTCTTGACATCTTAGTTTTATTGTTGCTGTGCTTCCATAACCTCGCTGTTTTTCCTACACTTGTCCCTTAGCTTTTCCCATCCCATCCCTCCATCACCTCCTTGGGTTATGGGGGCCCAAAATTAAAACTGGTAAAATAACATATAATAGCAGACCTTCCTTCTTTTTTTAATCTAAGCCAGAACTTCAACAAGTTTAATGCAGTTTTTCCATAAAAGTTACCTGTTTCAGTTATTCTCGGAGTAATGCATCAAGGAAAAAGGCAAAAACGGAATGCACTTAAGATGAATAGAAAATTCTTTATCTCGCGAAAAATCTTAAATTATTGAATTCGAGTTAATTTCCCTTTCTGCAAAAATGGCCTGTGATTCTTATTGGCTATCCTACTGAGTTGATTCTGTCTCCAACCAGCTTTTTATGACATTATTGCATAAAAGGAACAGGAATAGGCACATAAAAATAAATTATCTGCCATTTTTGATGATTTGCAATAGTCACTCAGCAACTTCACATCTGTATGCCTTTTATAACTTTTTAAAACCTTTCCATGATTTTTCTTTTAATGTATGTCTAGACACCAAGATTTACCATCTGAGGATATTCTTTTGACTATATTGGGCTACACATCGCTGAAATAATATAATTATTAAATTTTGATAACATAAAATGCAGATACAAAATAATTTAGGCGTTATATGTTGTCCCAAAAAGTGGTATTTCGGTGTCAGTTTTTACTGTTTTGGGGCTTCTGTTTTTGGCCACATGTGGTCCATCTTAATGATCAAAATCTTATTTCATTATCGTGGTGAGCAGGATTGGATGGTGAGAAAAGGAAAGATTCCTATGAGAAGAGCAGGATGAGCAGAGGGATTCTATGCTTGAAGTTGAGTCACTTGAAAAAGATCTCTTTGAATGTGGAAGAGATCTGAGCAGATGAAAATAAAATCAGGTAGGCACCAGGGAAGCTACCTAAGTGACGAGGTAGGTGGGGCAGGGAAATGCATGCATTGTGCTGAGAAGGTACACTGACCCTGTTCTTCTTTTTGACAAAATTCAGGTCACCTATTTTGAGAATGTATTTGTATATAATAAGAAATTAAGTCACTTACCAAACATCTTCACAAATTACTAATATAATAATCAGGTCTATCCTAGAAAATGCAGGATGTACATTTGCTGCGAACATACGGAATAGCAGAGTATCATTTGAACTGTACTGTGTTTGTACGTGTACACATGTGTGCATGTGCATAGAGAGGGTGTCCAGGGATCAGTACGATTCAGGACTACCAGGCAATTTAAATGTAAGCTAATGTACCTTTTACATAGGAAAAGGTACGAAGTGATTGTATAACTGAAGAAGCTGGGCATGGCCAGGCGAGGTGACACATGCCTATGATCCCAGCACTTTATGGTTGGGGCAGGAAGATTGCTTGAGCCCAGGAGTTCAAGACCAGCCTGGGCAACATAGTGAGACCCCCCCCCCACCCTGTCTAAAGTTTTTAAAAAGTAGCTGGGTATGGTGATGCATTCCTGTGGTCCTAGCTGCTCGGAAGGCTGAGGCCTGAGGATCCCCTGACTCCAGGAGTTCAAGGCTGTGCCACTACACCGCAACTTCGGCAACAGTGAGACTTGTCTAAAAACAGTAAATAAACTGGACACTCAGGCTTGGGAGGAGGTCTTTCTGTAGTGCTTCCCTGTTCTGTTCCTTAGCCGTAATCTTTCAAGCATAGTTTGGAGATGAACTTCCAAACACAACACTAAAGTAGTTAAGGAAAATAAGCCTAATTTGTATAGGTTCTTCTCACATTTGTCCCTCAGTCTATTATCTATAAAACTGGGTCTGTTGACATTTGGTAGGAGGTAGACCTCCACTAGGTTTTAGTTGGGCAGATAAACATATTACAGTATATAACCCCAGAGTCATATACTGTCAGTAAATATCAGTATGCTGAATACCCGTTGAGCCAAATGACTTTTATTTTCTCTGCCAAGCTGTTTTGGTTTTAGTCATTCAAAGTGAATGCTCACTTGTCATAACGTTAAAAGTATACCTGATTTAACTTTCTAATAGGTTTTCTGACCTCTTTGGTACTGTTATGTTGAAAATGGTAACATAGGTAGCTTTAGCATGAAAAAACGCAAAAGCTGCACACACAGGTCATTCAGTTCTTTGGCATGCCGGTAACGTGTGCTTAATGGACTAATTCATAATCCATACCTGATAACTTTTAGTTATGTTAACCTTCAAATTTGGGATTTTAAAAAGATATATTAAATGAACACCCATATATTGATGATTATTATAGAAGTAGTTAATGATTATGTTAAATTTTGTTACATAAATGCAATTTAGTTTATCTCCCAAGTCCACATGTCTTTGACATTTCTTAGTTCAAAAAGAACAAATTGCCCAGAATTTTTATGTCCTCCTTTTTGGCAGTGTCATGAATAATATATGTCAGAATTCACACTGGTTTGTGATAACACTTTTTGTTATTTGATACTTTGCTCATGTTAAATGTTGGAAAAGATAAAGGAGAAATGCAACTTCTGGATTTGTGAAATGAGGATAAACTAACAGATGAGATATTAAACACTATTTAGGGGTTGAACCAGTAGATGTCAGTTTATACTTTTATCAAAATACTGTTGGTACAAATATTAAATGCTTTCTGTATCAACTGCTTCAGCTAATTAAAGCCACTTTAAGATAGTATATTTTTTTGTCATTTCATCAGTTTATGTTGTATGATTGGTAAGAATAGTGACATAAGTTTCCTTAAAATAATAAAGTCACTACAAGTGATCATGATAGTGATGTCTAGGCAAAAGCAGAAGACTCAAAAATCTACCAGCCAGTTAAGTGTTTTGTTTGGCATTCTGCTTAAAAGGAAACAATATATTATCTTGGTAAGTAGGAAGGTTATTACATGCACATTGTTTTTGACAATTTTATTACTGTTCTCATTTGCTGTGGTTGTCTGTTATCCGAAAAAAATCTACACTTACCAAATGTGTTACTTTTTAAAATGCAAAACACTTAGTTTCCTTGGCACAGTTACCTTCACTATTGACATGCTCTTGGGGTGGAGCGTAGCAGCCAACTGGCAAGTGGCCTGTTTCCTTCCAGTGTGGGAAAGAAAAGGGAGTTTTGGCAAGAGATACCTAAGGAGAGCCTTTTATAAAAGTTACCACAGGGATTTATAGGCACTGTGAAGTAACATGATCTCAAATTTTTTTTTTTTTAATTTCATTTTTAAACAACACAGAAGGGAGAGCTATTGCTTTTCTTACTGGGTTTCATTGCAGCTGTGCTAAAAAGGATTTTTTTCTTGCCCTCCCCACCCCTCCTCGTTCTTTGACCCTATCAGAGAATCATTCTGATAATAAAAGACAGACCTATGAACAGCTTAGTGTGCCTTGTTTTTCTAGGAAAATGCAACATGGCAGCAGCAATGGAAACAGAACAGCTGGGTGTTGAGGTATTTGAAACTGCAGACTGTGAGGAGAATGTTGAATCACAGGATCGGCCTAAATTGGAGCCGTTTTATGTTGAGCGGTATTCCTGGAGTCAGCTTAAAAAGCTGCTTGCTGATACCAGAAAATATCATGGCTACATGATGGCTAAGGCACCACATGATTTCATGTTTGTGAAGAGGAATGATCCAGACGGGCCTCATTCAGACAGAATCTATTACCTTGGTGAGTACAAAGTGATAGTTTCTGAGAGAAAATGCTCTTTTAAGTCAAACTTAAAAGTCTAGATACAATTGGCACTCAAATTTTGATGAATAAGTAAATGATTAGTGACTTTTGGTTCCATTAAAGAAAAAAAAACTTAAAACTTAATTTGAAGAATTTGGTTTTGTTTTATGCCATTAACTTTATTGGGTAACAAATAATGAATTGACCATGATCATTTTTCAGAGTCAAAGATTACAGAAATTGCTTCTTCCTAAAGCTAGCTTGAAATGCATCGCCCCCGCTTTTTTTTTTTTTTTTTTTTTTTTTTTTTTTTTGAGACAGAGTCTTGCTCTGTTGCCCGGGCGGGAATGCAGTGGCATGATCTCTGCTGACTGCAACCTCCGCCTCCCGGGTTCAAGCGATTCTTCTGCCTCAGTCTCCTGAGTAGCTGAGATTACAGGCATCTGCTACCATGACCAGCTAATTTTTGTATTTTTAGTAGAGATGGGGTTTCACCATGTTGGTCAGGCTGGTCTCGAACTCCTGACCTTGTGATCTGCCCACCTTGGCCTCCCAAATGCTGGGATTACAGGCTTGAACCACTGAGCTCTATCTGAAACGCCTTTCTTTAGATGCTCTAATTAGGAAAACAAAAAATAAAACTATGTTTGTTCCCACTCAACAGCTGCCACTTTTTTTTTTAAATCCAAGGCTGGTTTTGGTCTTCTCTTCTTGAGTCCATTCACTCCAGATTTAAGGTCTGCCTAAATTAAATATGTTAACCTACTGATTTACTTTTTGTTTATTAAATTTTTAAAGGTAGGGTCCCTCCCCTCCTCCAAAATTTTTCCAGTGTAAGTTTTATTTGTTTATATGAATGTGTGCATATATATATTTTTTATTTATTTGTGTATGTGGTAAGTGTATATGCGTATAGAGATATTAAAGATACTGTCTGCATGAGTTCATGTCATCACAGATTTTTTTTTTTTTTTTTTTTTTTCCCTTCTTCTTCTTTTTTTTTTTTTTTTGAGACAGTCTCGCTGTGTCATCCAGGTTGGAGTGCAGTGGCACACTAATGGCTCACTGCAGCCTTGACCTCTCAGGCTCTAACAATTTTCCCACCCTAGCTTCCCTAATAGCTAGGACTATATGTATATGCCACCACTGCCAGCTAATTTTTTGTATTTTTTTGTGGAGATGGAGTTTTGCCATGTTGCTCAGGCTGGGATTCATTTTTTTTAATAACTTCAGAATATTCCACTATGTGATTAATTGTGCCAGATTTTACTTAACCAGACCTCTGATAATGGTCAAAGGCTACCACAACCAGCTAATTTTTTCAGTTTTTTTTTGTAGAGACAGAGTTTTGCCATGTTGCTCAGCCTGGGATTCATTCTTTTTTAACAACTGAGGATATTCCATTATATAATTGTGCCTTTTTTTTTTTTAAGACGGAGTCTTGCCCTGTCGCCCAGGCCGGAGTGCAGTAGTGCGATCTCAGCTCACTACAACCTCCGCTTCCTGGGTTCAAGCGATTCTCCTGCTTCAGCCTCCCGAGTAGCTGGGACTATAGGCGCGTGCCACCATGCCTGGCTAATTTTTTTTTGTAGAGATGGGGTTTCACTGTGTTAGCCAGGATGGTCTCAATCTCCTGACCTTGTGATCTGCCTGCCTCGGCCTCCCAAAGGGTTGGGATTACAGGTGTGAGCCACCGTCCCAGCCAATTGTGCCAGACCTCTAGTAATGATGTTTAGCTTTTTCTTTTTTTTTTTTTTTTTTTT
>NW_016107800.1:1010817-1015656 GCF_001604975.1 Cebus imitator
TAGTAGAGACGGGGTTTCACCATGTTGACCAGGATGGCCTCGCTCTCTTGACCTCGTGATCCACCTGCCTCGGCCTCCCAAAGTGCTGGGATTACAGGCTTGAGCCACCGCGCCTGGCGCGTTTCTTTTTCTTAATGATTTGAACCATTTTATATATTACTGTAAGTGAATTAATCCTTTGTGGGATTGTCCCAAATTTGTGTATTTTTTAATTAACTAATTATGTTTTGAGGCAGGGTCTCGCTCTGTCATCTAGGCTGGAGTGCAGTGGCCTGATCTTGGCTCATTGCATCATTGACCTCCCAGGCTGATATGATCCTCCCATCTTGGTCCCCCAAGTAGCTGGGACTACAGGTGCATGCCACCATGCCCAGCAAATTTGTGTATTTTTTTTTGTAGAGACAGGTTTCACCATGTTGCCCAGGCTGATCTGGAACTCCTGAGCTCAAGTAATCCTCCTGCCTTAGCCAGGATTACAAGCGTGAGCCACTGCACCCAGCCTTATTTATTTATTTATTTATTTATTTTTGAGATGGGGTCTCACTTTGTTGGCTGGGCTGGAGTGCAGTGGTGTGATCCTGGCTCACTGCAACCCCCACCTCCCAGTGTCAAGCCATCCTCCCATCTCAGCCTCCTGAGTAGCTGGGACTAAAGGCACATGCCACTATGCCCAGCTAATTTTTATATTTTTGATACAGATGGTGTTTCACCATGTTGCTCAGCTGGTCCCAAACTCCAGAGTCTACCCGCCTCAGTCTCCCAGAGTGCTGGGATTACAGGTGTGGGCCACTATACCTGGCCAGAAATGTTTTCTTTTATAGGAAATTACACATTTTGGACAGCCCTTATTCCAAATGTGGGATACTTAGAAGAAGCCCTATTATTTAGTTATAAGCATTTTGTTACATTAGCATTTTACTTTTTTGCATGCTTAATTTTGCCTCTTGTTCTTTGTCATGTTATCCTAAAGAGAAACAGGACTCATTGACAGCATTGCCTGAAGACATGGGCAGCTATAGCTCTAAAGGCTCTAAATGGGCTTTTCTCATTCTTTCCTAATAAATACCATTAGGAAAGAATGAGAAAAGCCCATTTTTGTGTTTAGGTCAGGATATAGATGGTATTAGGGAAATTTTTACTTGTCATGGATAAACCAAGGAAGACATTATGGAACTAGGAGCATATAGGGAGGGGCAACTGAAATAATTGTGGGGAATGGCTGTTACTGAGGAGAGAAGAAACCCAGTTTTGTGTTTTTCTTTTTTTTTTTTGAGGCAGTCTTTCCATGTTGCTAGACTGGAGTGCAGTGACGCGATCTGGCTCACTGTAACTTCCGCCTCCTGGATTCAAGCGATTCTCCTGCCTCAGCCTCCCAAGTAGCTGGGACTGCAGGCAGGCACCACCGTGCCTAGCTAATTTTTGTATTTTTAATAGAGACAGGTTTTCACCGTGTCGGCCAGGCTGGTCTCGATCTCTTGACCTCATGATCTACCTGCCTCAAACTCCCAAAGTGCTGGGATTACAGGCGTGAGCCACCTCACCCGGCTGTGTTTTTCTTTTAATATTTGAAGACTGAGGGCTCTTAGAGAATGGTTAAGGAGGATATGATCACATTTTATAAAATTGTGAATGTTATAAATGGGTGACGACAATCATGAGAATTCTGTAACAAAGCAACTAGAATCTACGAAGTAGATTTTAGACTAAATTGAGTGCTGAAATCAATGTCAACCACTATCTTAACTTTTTACTCCAAGGCAACATAAACCAAGGTTTGGAAAAATAAGAGGATAGAAGGAGTTGTGTTTATTTGGGGGCTTATCCTCAACCTTTGCAAGGGTAAGCATGGGAGTAGCATACCCTTCCCACGACTACCTTTTGCTGGCGTTAATAATTCAGAAATACAGGTTGAGGATCTTGTTCACCCAGGAGATTTCTTGTTATTTCTGTGTGATTTATTTTTTCCTTCCTTCACTCCTCCAGCTTTTTGGAAGCAATACCTTTGTTTTTGTCTTTTTTTTTTTAGACGGAGTTTCGCTCTTGTTGCCCAGGCTGGAGTGCAATGGCGCGATCCCAGCTCACTGCAACCTCCAGCTCCCAGGTTCAAGCGATTCTCCTGTCTCAGCCTCCTGAGTAGCTAGGATTACAGGCATGTGCCACCATGTATCTACTAAAAATACAAAATTACACTCCGATAATTTTGTATTTTTAGTAGAGGTGAGGTTTCTCCATGTTGGTCAGGCTGGTCTCAAACTCCCGATCTCAGGTGATTCGCCTGCCTTGGCCCCCCAGAGTCCCGGTATTTGAGGTGTGAGCCACTGCATCTGGCCACCAGTAACTTTTTAGAGTAGAGGGACTTTGTTTTACCCTGTTCACATTTTCTTTGTTTCACATCTTCATAACCATAGTGTGTTTCTGTCACTCTTATGTGTAACTCATTTTACACTGCTGTGACCTTCCCAAACAGTTAACACATGATTTCACAGAAGAGATTTGGCTTCTACTTAACTTAGACCTTTTTCTCTTTCCCTTTCCCAATAAAGGACAAAGAGATTTTCAGCAGATCAGATACCAGATTCTGTGTTGTTTTAATATAGGTATGCTTTTATTGGAAACCCTAAAAGCCTTTTTAGTGATTACAGTTACAGAACTTTTTTTTTTTTTTTTTTTTTTTTGAGATGGAGTGTTTCTCTGTTGCCCAGGCTGGGGTGCAGTGGTGTGGTCTTGGCTCACTGCAACCTCCTCCTCCTGGGTTGAAGCAGTTCTCCTGCCTCAGCTTCCCAGGTAGCTGGGATTATAGGCACCTCCCACTATGCCCAGCTAATTTTTTTGTATTTTTAGTAGAGACAGGGTTTCACCATTTTGGCCAAGCTGGTCTTGAACTCCTGACCTCAAATGACCTGCCTGCCTCGGCCTCCCAAAGTACTGGGATTACAGGCATGTGCCACCAAGCCTGGCCTGCAGGACTTTTATAATGAATAAAAACTAGAATTCGGTTAGATCTGTGTGTTTCCCAGTAAGCACTTTAAATGTTTCAGAAACAGAATAAACAGTAATCTGAAGTTGTTACATTGGAATCTCATGAGTCTGTTGCCAACTTGTAAAGGACTCACAATTCTCAAAAAATTCTAAAAATGGTACTTGTCTTAACTTTACACAGCAACTTACATACTTTTATATTTATTTTGAGGGGTACTAAGGTCTAAAATGAAACTTGGGCATTTTTCTTTAAAGCCTTGGATTTCTTTTTGTTGATTTTTTGGGCTTTTTTTTTTTTTTTTAGGATTTTATTATGTTGCCTAGGCTGGTGGTGAATTCCTGGGTTCAAGTGATCCTCCTGCCTTAGCCTCCCAAGTAGCTGGGATTATAGGCATGTGTATTGTGCCAGGCTAATATTTTTTGGAAAGTTTTATGGAAAGTTTTTATGGCATATGGCATGGGCACAGCGTACTTATTGACATTCATTATAAATCCCGTAGAGTGCAGAATATTCCAACGTATAGAAGGCATTATGTACTTGCAACTGTGACTATTGTAAGAATGCTATTTGGAAAAATAATAATATGTGATTGTTTTCTCTTATAGCCATGTCTGGCGAGAACAGAGAAAATACACTGTTTTATTCTGAAATTCCCAAAACTATCAGTAGAGCAGCAGTCTTAATGCTCTCTTGGAAGCCTCTTTTGGATCTTTTTCAGGTAGGATTAAATGTTGTTATTCTTGTGATTTGGTGTATGTATTCAGATACTGCATTATTTAGAGGTTGGGATTTTACATTTGAAGGGGATGTAAATTAAAAATTAAAACATTTCTATGTGTTTGCATGTGTGACACTTAAATTCCATTTAATTCTTGATATCTGAAACTAAGATATATTAAAATTCAATTTTTTAACTACCTTCTCCCTGTTTAACTGCATTTCCCTTTCATAAACTTTGTACTTATGTATTTCTCATATTTTTTCGAGTAGTTGTTCGCAGAAAAGAACTGATAGATATTTTAGATGCCCTATTAGATTGAGAAATTTCCTCTCTATTTATAATTTAGATGTTTTTATCATGAAAGAGTGCTGGGTTTTATGTGGCTTTTCTGTGTCTGTTGAGATTATCATGTTTTTTCTTCATTGTATTAATATGGTGCATTACACTGATTACTTTTCATATGTTAAACCAAGAGTGTATTCCTGGAATGGATCCTCCTTGGTCTTAGTATATAATCCTTTTAATATGCCGCCATATGTATTCACTTTGTTGGTGGTTTGTTGAAGACTTTTATCCATGTTTGTAAGGGACATTGGTCTATAGGCTTACTTTCTTGTGATCTCTTTGTCTGGTTTTGGTATCAGGGCAATACTGATCTCATTGAATGTGTTAGGAAGTGTTCCCCCTCTTTTTTTTTTTTTTGGAAGAGTTTACAGAAGATTGGTCTTAATTCTTCTGTAAGCATTTGGTTGAATTTATCAGTGAAGCTTTTCTTTGTGGGAAGTTTGCTTTTTGTTTTTGTATCGAGCAGCCTCTCAGGCCAGAGTAGTCTCAGAGAGATTCTAAAGTTTTTTGATTACTAACTCAATCTCTTGTTATGGCTTTATTCAGATTTTCTCTTTCTTCTGGAGTCAGTTTTGATAGTTTATGTTTCTAGAAATTTGTCTGTTTCGTCGAGGTTAATCTGTTAGTGTACAGTTGTTCATACTATCCACTTACAATTGTTTTTATTCCTCCAAGCTTTTTAGTAATGACCCCTCTTTGATCCTGATTTTAATAATTTGAGAGTTCTCTCTTTTGTGCTCAGTTGTGCGTGCTCTCTCAGTCTCTCTCTCTCGCTCTCTCTCTCTCTCTCTCT
>NW_016107800.1:1017376-1020811 GCF_001604975.1 Cebus imitator
CGGGGTTTCACCATGTTGACCAGGATGGTCTCGATCTCTTGACCTCGTGATCCACCTGCCTCGGCCTCCCAAAGTGCTGGGATTACAGGCTTGAGCCACCGCGCCCGGCCCCAATTTTATCTTTTCATATATAGCTATACAGTAATTCCAACTGATTTAAAATTTAGATCAGTAGTCAACGGTTGTAAAAGACCCATCTTTTCCTTGGCATCTTTTTATTACTAATTTTTTTCTTTTTTTTGAAACAGAGTCTTGCAATGTTGCCCAGAGTGGAGTGCAGTGGTGCAGTCAGGCTCACTGCAATCTCCACTTCAAGTTCAAGCACTTCTCCCTCCTCAGCCTCTCAAGTCGCTGGGATTGCAGGCACACATCACACCTGACTAATTTTTATATTTTTTGTAGAGATGGGGTTTCACCATGTTGCCCAGGCTGGTCTCAAACGCCTGGGCTCACGTGATCTGCTCGCCTTGACCTCCCAATGTGCTGGGATTACAGGCCTGAGCCGCCGAGCCTGCCCTTTGTCTTACGGATTTCTATACTCAGTGTTCTATTTCGGATTTTCATTTTTTAAATTTTTTTAGAGAGATGAAGGCTCGTATTGCCCAGGATGGTCTCAAGCTCCTGGGCCCAAGCAGTCCTCTTGATTCAGGAGTGCAGTGGCACTATCTTGGTTCACTGTACCTCTGCCTCCCAGGTTCAAGATGTTCTTCTGTCTCAACCTCCTGAGTAGCTGGGATTACAGGCCCCTGCCACTACACCTGGCTAGTTTTGTGTGCGCGTGTGTGTGTGTGTGTGTGTGTGTGTGTGTGTGTTTAATAGAGATGGGGTTTTCACCATGTTGACCAGGCTTGTCTTAAACTCTTGACTGCAAGTGATCCTCCCAACTTGGCCTCCCAAAGTGCTGGGATTACAGACATGAGGCACCGGACCTGGCCACAAACTTTATTTGAGAGACATTATAACAAATACGTTGTAAGTAGGAAAAGAAGACCACACAGATTCTGCTCTGAAGTTTTTTTTTTTCATCTAATTAGCAAATATACTGAGAAAGTGAAAAACAAAACCATTGTTAAATAAGTGAGAGACTGTAACTCCTGTAAATAATTTGGGAAGTAAATGAAAGAAATCAATGATTTCATGAGGGCCAGTCTTGGTGGTTGACGCCTGTAATCTTAGTGCTTTGGGAGGCCGAGGTGAGCAGATCACTTGAGGCCAGGAGTTTGAGAGCAGCCTGGCCAACATGGCGAAACTCTGTTTCTACAAAAAATGCAAAAAATTAGCTGGGCATGGTGACACATGCCTGTAATCCCACCTACTCAGGAGGCTGAGGCACAAGAACACTTGAATCCAGGGGGCAGAAGTTGTAATGAGCTGAGATCACGCCACAGCACTCCAGCTTGGGCAACAGAGTGAGAGTTTGTCTCAGAAAAAAAAAAGAAAGAAAAATGACTGTGAAATTGTGGATTGGACAACTTTGCTGGCTGAGGATTCAAGCAAGGTTTTGGGATATAAGTAAACTGGGATAGGTAGAAAGAGAAACAGTCTTCTAAGAGTCCAAGGGAGAGGGGTACAACAGACAAAGGCCAGGAGACAGAAAACCACTCATTGAGATTTAGGTCTGTGATGTGACCCGCTGGACCTCTAAGATTCTATTAAGAAGAGTATTGCTAGGGTAGTGGAAAGGTGCTAATACTAGCTGACATATTTGAGAGCCTTCTCTGTGGCAGTCATTGTGCTAAACACTGTACGTATTTTTATCTAAATTAACCTTCACAAAGCTAATGTAGATGATCTATTACTATTTGAAAATGAAGAAAATTACTTTTGAATAAAGTAAGCTACTTTCTCAAGGTTAGACTTCGAGTAAAGAGTCAAAGCCTGGATTCAAACCACTTAGAAGTCTGTACTGTTAACTGTGTGCAGCCTACTAAATTACCGTTAAGTTGTTGAAAGTCTTAAATGCCAACATGATTAGACTTTATTCTTCTTCTGTAATGTATACAATAATCATCTAAAGACCTTTACCAGGAAATCTTTTTTTTTTTCAAGACGGAGTCTCACTCCGTCCCCAGGCTGAAGTGCAGTCATGTGATCTCTGCTCACTGCAACCTCTGCCTCCCGGGTTCAAGTGATTCTCCTGCCTCAGCCTCCGAGTAGCTGGGACTACAGGCGTGTGCCACCATGCCCAGTTAATTTTTGTATTTTTAGTAGAGATGGGGTTTCACCATGTTGACCAGGATGGTCTCAATCTGTTGACTTCGTGATCTGCCCACCTTGGCCTCCCAAAGTGCTGGGATTACAGGTGTGAGCCACTGTGCTTGGCTGGAAATCTTTCAGCTTACTTCCTAAAAATCTGCTTAAAGTTGCCAGCAAAGTTTGGGGTCACTGAACACTGAACTGTGCTCAGTGAATTAGAAGGCCAAAAAAAAATGTAGAGTCAGTAATGTTGGCGATTATAGAATTTCAGTGCTAAAAGCAAAAGGCAGTTTTTCAGAAGACTGGAATAGGTGACTTTCCTTTCACACTAGGCAACACTGGACTATGGAATGTATTCTCGAGAAGAAGAACTATTAAGAGAAAGAAAACGCATTGGAACAGTTGGAATTGCTTCTTACGATTATCACCAAGGAAGTGGAACATTTCTCTTTCAAGCTGGCAGTGGCATTTATCACGTAAAAGATGGAGGGCCACAAGGATTTACGGTAAGCTGCAGTTGCTGATGGTTAAATCTGGTTTGGGTCCAAAAGGTTATTTGCACGCAAATCAGAAAGGCAATTAATACTAAAGGCAATTAATACTAATTGGAGTTGCTAATGGTTAAACCTGGTTTGGGCCCAAAAGGTTATTTGGACCCAAATCAGAAAGGCAATTACCAGAAACTTGTGTTTACCCACCAACAAGGAAATGTAATAGCAACGAAAACAAGAAACATGGAAATTAGTTTCCAGTTTTAAGAGCTAATTTTTTACCAGCTTGGGCTGGTAACATAGGGAGACCCTGTCTCTACAAAAATAAAATTAGCTGGCCATGGTAGTGCACACCTTTAATCCCAGCTACTCAGGAGTCTGAGGTGGGAGGATTGCATGAGCCTGGGGGTCAAGCTGCAGTGGGCTGTGATTGTGCTACTGCACTGCAGCCTGGGTTACAGACCAAGACCCTGTCTCAAAACAAAAGAGTTAATAATCTTTCTAGTTACATTATATACCATTTTTAGGCCAGACGCGGTGGTTCATGCCTAAAATCGCAGCAGTTTGAGAGGCTGATGTGGGCAGATCATTTGAGTCCAGGAGTTCCAGACAACCTGGGAGACATGGTGAAATCCCATCTCTACAAGAAAAGGCAAAAATTAGCTAGGCACAGTGGTATGCACCTGTAGCCCCAGCTACTCGGGAAGCTGAGGTGGGAGGATCACTTGAGCATGGGAGATAGAGGTTG
>NW_016107800.1:1022937-1025187 GCF_001604975.1 Cebus imitator
TGGTGGCGCGTGCCTGTAATCCCAGCTACTCAGGAGGCTGAGGCAGGAGAATTGCCTGAACCCAGGAGGCGGAGGTTGCGGTGAGCCGAGATCGCGCCATTGCACTCCAGCCTGGGTAACGAGTGAAACTCTGTCCCAAAAAATATATATATATATATATTTAATAAAATATTCGGTAAATAAGTATTTAATAACATTTTCTTTTTTTGAGATGGAGTTTCGCTCTTGTTGCCCAGGCTGGAGTGCAATGGCGCGATCTCGGCTCACTGCAACCTCTGCCTCACGGGTTCAAGCGATTCTCCTGACTCAGCCTCCTGAGTAGCTGGGATTACAGGCATGTGCCACCATGCCCAGCTAACTTTGTATTTTTAGTAGAGACAGAGCTTCTCCATGTTGGTCAGGCTAGTCTCGAACTGCCGACCTCAGCTGATCCGCTGGCCTCGGCCTCCCAAAGTGCTGGGATTAAAGGCGTAAGCCATCTTGGCCAGCTTAACAATGTTTGATAAACAATAATTACTCTCTTAAACAGGTTGAGACAACAAAATTTATGAAATTCGGTTTTATTGTCTTTATGTTTTTATGTCCTCTCCTGTTACCCTTAGCTTTTTCATTTGAAGTTAAAAAAAAAAAAAAAAAAAAAAAAGGAGTCCTTTCTTATAAATTAAGGCAATGGAAAGTATATTTTTCTGGGAAGCAATTATTGTTGTTGACATTTTACCTAGAAATATTGTTCATCTGATAGGAAGGGTACTGGAACGTGTATGTATCAGCCTGATATTTACCTTAACATGTTTTTTACTTTTCCAGCAACAACCTTTAAGGCCCAATTTAGTGGAAACTAGTTGTCCCAACATACGGATGGATCCAAAATTATGCCCCGCTGATCCAGATTGGATTGCTTTTATACATAGCAATGATATTTGGATATCTAACATCGTAACCAGAGAAGAAAGGAGACTCACTTATGTGCACAATGGTAAGGCATAATTCTTCAAATTTACTTTTCTGGACAGTGTTTTTAAAGTATAATTTGCTGCTTGCATTTTGAAATTAGATCACCAGGCTGAGTGATCTTTATATCTGAAATTCAAGTCTTTAAAATTTTAAAAAACAGAGAAAAGTATAGAGGATAACTGGTATGCACCACATGTATAATACTGCTGGTATACCACATGTATAATACTGTTTTAATGTTCGTCTTCAAATAGTGAAACAAAAGAATCTCCAACATGATCTTTTAGCCTAATAAGACTGCCAGAATTTTCCCAAAACTGTTCTTATTAAAGTAAAATTTTAGGCTGGGCATGGTGGCTCTGTGTGTAATCCTAGCATCCTAGCACTCTGGGAGGCTGAGGCAGGTAGATTGTTTGAGCCCAGAAGTTCAAGACCAGCCTGGGCAGCATGGTGAAACCCTGTTTTGACAAAAAGTACAAAAAGTTAGCTGAGCATAGTGGTGTATGTAGTCCCAACTACCTGGGAGACTAAGGTAAGAGGATCACCTGAGTCCAGGAGGTCAAGGCCATTGTGAGCCATGATTGCACCACTGCACTCCAGCTTGGCGACATGGTAAGACTGTCCCAAAATTAAATAAATAATAATGTTTTTTTTTCTTGAGACGGAGTTTCGCTTTTGTTACCCAGGCTGGAGTGCAATGGTGCGATCTCGGATCACCGCAACCTCCGCCCCCTGGGTTCAAGCAATTCTCCTGCCTCAGCCTCCCGAGTAGCTGGGACTACAGGCGCGTGCCACCATGCCCAGCTAATTTTTTTGTATATTTAGTAGAGATGGGGTTTCACCATGTTGACCAGAATGGTCTCGATCTCTTAACCTCATGATCCACCCACCTCGGCCTCCCAAAGTGCTGGGATTATAGGCGTGAGCCACCACACCCGGCCAATAAATTTTTAAAAATTAATTTTGTTTTTGAGAAACAGAAAAACCAATTACACACTCTAAGAAACTACTTGAGGCTGGGTGTGGTGGCTCATACCTGTAGTCCCAGCACTTTGGGAGGCCAAGGCAAGTAGATCACCTGAGGTCAGGAGTTCGAGACCAGCCTGGCCAACATGGTGAAACCCCGTCTCTACTAAAAATACAAAAATTAGCTTGGCATGCTGGTGCACGCCTGTAATCCCAGCTACTAGGGAGGCTGAGGTGGGAGAATCACTTGAACCTGGGAAATGCAGGTTGCAGTGAGTTGAGATTGTGCCACTGCACTCCAACCTGAGCAACAGAGTGAGACCCTGTCTC
>NW_016107800.1:1026413-1032529 GCF_001604975.1 Cebus imitator
TGTTCTGTTGCCTAGGCTAGAGTGCGATGGCATGGTCTCGGCTCACTGCAACCTCTGCCTCCTGGGTTCAAGCAACTCTCCTGCCGCAGCCTCCCAAGTACCTGGGATTACAAGATCCCACCACCACTCCTGGCTAATTTTTGTATTTTTAGTAGAGACAGGGTTTCACCATGTTGGCCAGGCTGGTGTTAAACTCCTGACTTCAAGTGACCCGCCCACCTCAGGTTTTCAAAGTGCTAGGAACAGGCGTGAGCCCTGGCGCCTAGCCAAACATAGGGTTTTATAAGAGCACCAATGTGGGACAACGGTCAGGGAGGGCTTCCCAGAAAAGATGACACCTCAACTGATGCTAAGTAATGTCTATATGTTATCCAGTACACTTCTGACAAGGGGACTACATGAGAAAGGCCTTGATGCAAAAGACATCATGGTATATGTGAGGAGTTAGAAGCAGTGTGAATGTCCTGAAGCATAAGTTCTAGTCAAGAAGTAGCAAAATCCTGGCAGATGAGCGCCAGGACAGGGGTCGTCTATATCTTCTGTAAATGAACGTGGACTTCATCGTGACATGAGGGTCCATTGAAAAGTCTTAACAGTTGAGCGGTGTGATCATAATCATCATATTGTTGATAAATTGTTCTGGATACTTTGTGGAAGTTAAATTTGAGAAGCATGGTTAGAGACAGGGACACCAAAGATTGACTGTAGCAGTTATCCAAGTTATATGGCCTAAAACTAGAGTACGGGCTAGAGAAAACGGGATGGAGTAGGAAAAATCCTCAGTTAAAAGTACGGGTTTTGGTGTTTAATGGGTCTCCCTTTGAAGTCAGGAAATCAGAACAGCTATTCTACTACCAATAACAGTATAAAGATTAGGTTGGTAGTTAGTAAATCTATTTTGGAAATCCTAGCCATTTTTTCATGCTTTTTTTTTTTTTAATTACAAAAAAACTTTTTGAGACAGGGTCTCCTGTTGGCTCACTGCAATCTGACCTCCAGGGCTCCAGAAATCCTCCCACCTCAGCCCCACCAAGTATCTGGGACTACAGGTGTGTGCCACCATGCCTGCCTAATTTTTAATTTTTTTTGTAGAGACAGGATCTTATGCTGCCAAGGCTGGTCTTGAACTCCTGGGTTCAAGTGATTCTCCCACCTCGGGCTCCCAAAGTGCTGGGATTACAGGAGTGAGCCACCACACTCAGCCCATTTTTTCATGCTTTCAGCAAACATTGGACACTTGCTATGTACCAGTTACTGTACTGGAGGCTGAGACTACAAAGCTCTGATATAACTGTCAGAGTAAAGGCTTTTTTTTAGTATTTTTTTCTTGTGTAAAATGGTTTTCCACACAGGATTTGAAAAAATTGGCAGAATTAAAACTGAAAAGTGCTAGCATCCTGCAGGATGTTATACTAGTGTTTTTATTCTTTATCATATATGTAGGTATGTGGTGTATTTTTGGGATTAGTAGAGTAGCTAAGAATACAGGTAGACCCTGGGGAAGTAGCTCATGTGTATAATCCCAGCACTTTGGGAGTCCAAGGTGGGAAGATTACTTGAGCCCAGGAGTTTGAGACCGGCCTGGGCAACGTAGGGAGATCCTGTCTCTACAAGAAAATTAAAAATAATAATAATGAGCCAGGCATGGTGTCACACACCTATTTCTCAGCCACTCGGGGAGCTGAGGTGGGAGGATCGCTTGAGCCTGGGAAGTCGGGTTCAATTGTACCACTGCACTCCAGCCTTGGTGGCAAATGAAAGCAAGAAACCCTGTCTCTAAATAAATAAATAAAGAATATAGAACTGGTTTGAATTTCAGGTCCACCATTTATTAACTGTGTGGCCTTGAACGGGTTAGTTAACCCATCTCTTAGCTTCTGCATCTGTAGAAACAGATGTTGATAGCATATCAACATACGGTTGTTATGAGGCTTTAATTAGTTAATATCTATCAAGTATTCAGGATAGTGCCTGAAACATGTAAGTGTTGTGTAAGTATGTGCTTAGATAGAAAGTACATAGGGAGTGAACGTCATCAGCTATTCACAATAGGTTTCTAAGGGAAAGTCCACTTTAGATGGGCTTGGTCAGTCAGCATGTACATGTGTTTATTCTTTGTCTGGTGACAGAGAAATGTAAAAGTAATAAAACCCCAGGTTCTGCTCTCAAATGGCTTACTGAGAGAACGAGATGATACTGTTTATTCATTTAATAAATAACTTAATAATGGAAGTCTGTAATAAAAAGTAGGAAGATACAAATGAAAGTTATTTATCTTCATAGTCTTGGCTCTATTATTAATTCCAAAATTTAAAACACTTTGAAAAGTAGCTTAGTTTTCATTAGGTTGTTACTCAAACTCATTTGGCGGTAACATCTGACCTGAAGTGACCTGAGGATATTTATTAACTTAATATGCTCACCTACTTAGTGTGCCTATTCATAAGTTTGCTGCAGGAATATTGGTGTATTTGATTACAGGGTATTTGGTTACCCTACTGGAGATACTACATAATGTATTATGGTATATGTACAATATATGGTAAATCTCCCAAATTCTGAATTCCAAATACTTCTAGACTCAAACTGTTTGGATAAAAAAAATCATTGATTTGTACTGTACAGGCAAGTTTTAACTTGCCTGTAAAATTAAAATCAGGCCAGGTGCAATGGTTTATACCTGTAATCCTGGCACTTTGGGAGGCCAAAGTGAGAGGATTACTTGAGCCCAGGAGTTTGAGACCAGCCTGGGCAACATAATGAGACTACATCTCTACAAAAAATTTTTTTTAATTAGCTGGGCTTAGAGACACATGCCTGTGTCCCAGCTGCTCTGGAGCCGAGACAAGACGATTGCTTGAGCCCAGCAGGTCAGGGCTGCAGTGACCCAAGGTCCCACCCTACACTCTCCCTTGGGTGACAGAGTGAGACCGTCTCAAAAATAAAATAAAAATTAGAGCTACTATGAGATATTATTACATGCCTACTAGACTGGCTAAAGTGAGAAATACTGAGAACACTAAATGTTGGAGAAGACCTTTATACCTTGCTAGTAAGAGTATAAAATAATAGAAATACTTTGGCACTTTCTTCTGAAGTTAAACATACAATTACTGCACTAACCAGCCATAGCACTCATAGGTATTTACTCAAGAGAAACAAAAACACATGTCCGCAAAAATTCCTTTTTCTTTTAAGACATGGTCTCACTCTGTCACCCAGGCTGGAAGTGCGGTGGCATGATCTCGGCTCACTGCATGCTCCTCCTCGTGGACTCAAGTGATTCTCCTACCTTAGCTTCCTAAGTAATTGGGACCATAGGTGCCTGCCAGCACACCTGGCTAATTTTCTGTTTTTTGTAGAGATGGGGTTTTGCTAAGTTGCTGAGGCTGGTCTTGAACTCCTGAGCTCAAGCAACCCACCCTCCTTGGCCTCCCAAAGTGTTGGGATTACAGGCGTGAGCCACTATGCCTGGCCCACAAAAATTCGTCTACAATAATGTTCATAGCATCTTTATTCATAATAGCCAGAAACTGGAAAACAGGCAAGCTATCCATTAACAGATTTAAAAAACTGTGATATACGATGTAATACAACTCAGCAGTAAACAGGAATTAATACTGACACATGTAACAATATTGATGGAACTCAAAAGAAGCCAAACACAGGTATATACATACTGTATGATTTCATGTACGTGAAATTCTAAAATATGCAAACCTAACCTCAGGTGATAGAAATCAGATCATTGATTGTTTCTGGATTGGGACTCGGCCTTGACTGGGAAGGAGCATGAGAAAACATTCTTGGGTACTGTAAGTGTTGTAAGTGGTGATAGGGGTGCGGTCATACAAGTATATGTATCTTTCAAAAATAAACAGTACACTTAAGAACTTGTAAATTATAAAGCAATTTTTAATAACCTTAAAATCTCACTGCTTGGACATAACCATATTTCAGTTTATATCAGCACTTTTTAAAATGTATTTATTTTTATAACATTTTATAAATGGAATCACAGTGTAAATAATATTCAGCAATCTGATTTATTTTACTCAAGTATATTGTAAACATTTCCTCATGACACAAAATCTTATATTATTATGGCTTTGTGGTTTTCTTTAAAGCAAGAGTCCGCTTCAGACTATTTGCTGGAAACCTAAGTGTAAAATGGATAAAAGCTGAACTGCCCCAACTAAATGAGATGAAGGAAGAATGGTTGAATTATATGAACTATAAGATTGATTCTAAATCTAAGATGTACTTCTCTGTGTAGGAGAGTTACAAGTGTCCTCTATACTCTGCTCCTTTATATGAAAATTTTTTTCCCTTGATCCTAGCTAATTGGGAAAATACCTTTTATTTTTGAGACGGAGTTTCATTCTTGTTTCCCAGGCTGGAGTGCAATGGCGCGATCTTGGCTCACTGCAACCTCCGCCTCCCGGGTTCAAGTGATTCTGCTACCTCAGCATCCTGAGTAGCTGGGACTACAGGCATGCACCACCATGCCTGGCTAATTTTGTATTTTTAGGAGAGACGAGGTTTCTCCATGTTGGTGTGGCTGGTCTTGAACTCCCGACCTCAGGTGATCTGCCCACCTTGGCCCCCCAAAGTGCTAGGATTGCAGGCTTGAGCCACCATGCCCGGCATAATAACATTTATTTGAAGCATGTATTGTGGTCCAGGCTTTGTTCTAAGTGATTAATGTGAATTAATTAATTTAATCTTCATATCAACCTCACAGGGTAGCCTCTTATTCTCATTTACAAATGGGATACTGCAGTGGAATGAGATTGGATGATTTGCCCAAAGTCAGACAGCACATAAATGATGGAGCCCAGATTTGAACTCAGTCTGCTTAGCTCCACAGTTGACCACTGTACTCTAGTCACCTTTCCAAATAAACTGAATTCTTTTGCTTTGTCCCTATGAAAAGATAGCTTTCTGTGACAGTTTTGCCTTTTTTATTTGTCTAGAGCTAACCAACATGGAAGAAGATGCCAGATCAGCTGGAGTTGCTACCTTTGTTCTCCAAGAAGAATTTGATAGATATTCTGGCTATTGGTGGTGTCCAAAAACTGAGACAAGTAAGGAGGTTCAAAATAATATATTGTGGGTCAGTTAAAGTATTATAAGATTCAACTGTCAATTAGTTAAGTGCACAGATTGTAAATCTTGGATAATAGATTCCAAAGTAGATAATAGATTCCAAAGTAATGACGATTGGTTCATGCCAGTAGTTATTTAGAATATGCAGATCATATTTCATCAGAATGTAGTAAAAACAATTGTATTGTGGTTTAATGCCTCAGGCCCCTCAGTTGTCTTCGTCAGTTTTTCTCTTAGAGGCTGGTCTTGGTAATGCTGGCAGCATTGGTGGCAAAATGAAAAATGCCACACCTAATGCGTTGCTATAAAAATGTATGATTATCTAGAGAGTCTGGTAAACAGACGACCAATCATTGTATGAATGGATAGGATAAAAGGGAACAGATTCCTTCTTTTTCGGGGGGTGAATTCACAAGTATCTCACTCTGAGAAACAGTTCACTAAAGCATGGCTTTCAGTCTTTCTGATCATGATCCAGTTAGGAGTGTATTTATAATTGTGGCCTAATACATTGTACTTAAGCTGTATAGATAAAACTGAAAACAAATTTCAAGAAGCAATATTTGTTATTATTATTAATGCACCCTGATACTGTTATGTTACTATTATTTTTTGTTTGTTTTTGTTTTTTTTTTTTCTTTGTTGAGACGGTCTGTTGCCCAGGCTGGAGTGCAGTGGTGCAGTCTCAGCTCACTGCAAATTCTGCCTGCCGGGCTCAAGCAATCCTCCCATCTCAGCCTCCCAAATAGCTGGGACTACAGGTATGAGCCACACCCAGCTAATTTTTGCATTTTTTTGTAGAAATGGGGTATTGCCATGTTGCCCAGGGTGTGGTTTGTGTGTTATATTTTTTAAAATGCTGATTATGACCCATTAATAGATTTCATGACCTACTGGTGGTTTACAGCTAGCAGTCCTGAATGCTTCTCTAAGAGACCATGAAAAATACTTATTGTTAAGCCATGTATTAGATTTGGACATTTTATTATAAGATATGAAATGTTTTG
>NW_016107800.1:1033554-1035461 GCF_001604975.1 Cebus imitator
AAAAAAATACATGTACATATCATCTCTAGTTTTTTTCCCCTCCAAAAGAAGTGGCTTAGCAGTAACTCAGCTTGCCACTACGAAGACTAATGATATTTTCCTCCAAAAAAGCAGCATGTTTATACATAAATTATTCTTCACTATAAGAGGGAATGGTTGGTTATGAGTACTCTCTGAAAGTAATTCTTCTAAATTTTTAATATCTAAATTTCTTTTAAGCTCCCAGTGGTGGTAAAATTCTTAGAATTCTATATGAAGAAAATGATGAATCTGAGGTGGAAATTATTCATGTTACATCCCCTATGTTGGAAACAAGGAGGGCAGATTCATTCCGTTATCCTAAAACAGGTACTGTACTCTACTGGCATTTACATTTACTCATTTCCTCTTTCCAAGTAATATTCTTTCTGGGATCATCAAAAGGTATAGTCAACAGCATTTGTCACTTCCAGCCTTATTTACGATGGGTTGTTCACCAAGTATGGCAGTAATAGGTTTTGAATTAAAGGGTGATCTCTTTTCATTCTTTTCAAAGGTAAGGATGTCTACACAATTGGTTTCTTTAAGGAATGAATTACAGGGTATCTTTGCGCTGGGCACGGTAGCTTACGACTGTAATCCTAGCACTTCGGGAGCCAACGCGGGTGGATCACCTGAGGTTGGGAGTTTGAAACCAGACTGACCAACATGGTGAAACCTCATCTTTACTAAAAATACAAAATTAGCCAGGCGTGGTGGCGCATGCCTGTAATCCCAAATACTTGGGAGACTGAGGCAGGAGAATTGCTTCAACCTGGGAGGCGGAGCTTGCATTGAGCTGAGATCATGCCATGCACTCAGGCAACAAGAGCAAAACTCTGTATCAAAAAAAAAAAAGTGTCTTGGCTAGCAAATAAATATTTTTAAGTGATATTGTTCATGATAAGTATTTTTTTTCCGTTTTTCCTCATACAGCATTTCAATTGTAAAAATAATATGTAATTTCAAACTTTATTTCATGCTAGCTTTTGTTTTTCAGCCCCCCTTTTTGTCGTTTTTGTTTTTTTTTTTGAGATGGAGTTTCGCCGTTGTTGCCCAGGCTGGAGTGCAGTGGCTCAATCTCGGCTTACTGCAACCTCTGCATCCCAGATTTAAGCGACTTCTCCTGCCTCAGCCTCCCAAGTAGCTGGGATTACAGACATGCACCGCCATGCCCAGCTAATTTTGTATTTTTAGTAGAAATGGTGTTTCTCCATGTTGGTCAGGCTGGTCTTGAACTCCCGACCTCAGGTGATCCGCCTGCCTTGGCTTCCTAAAGTGCTGCAATTACAGGCGTGAGCCACTGCACCCGGCCTTTTCATTCTTTTAAATTTGTATTTCAATAGTGTTTGGGGAACAAATGGGTTTTGGTTACATGGATAAGTTGTTTAGCAGTGATTTCTGAGATTTTGGTGCACCCGTTACCCAAGCATTGTACGCTCTACCCAATGTGTAGTCTTTTATCCCTCACCCCCTCCCACCCTTCCTCCAGAGTCCCCAGAGTCCATTATGTCATTCTTATGCCTTTGCATCCTCATAGCTTAGTGCCCACTTATAAGTAAGAATATTAATATTTGGTTTTCCGTTCTTGAGTTACTTCACTTAGAATAATGGTCTCCAACTACATCCAAGTTGCTGTGAATGACGTTATTTTGTTCCTTTTTGTAGTCGAGTAGTATTCCATGCTGTTTATATACTACATTTTTTAATCCACTTGTTGGTTGATAGACAAGCCCTTCATTTTATTTTATTTATTTATTTTATTTTATTTTTTTTGAGACGGAGTTTCACTCTTGTTACCCAGGCTGGAGTGCAATGGCGCGATCTCGGCTCACTGCAACCTCCGCCTCCTGGGTTCAGGCAATTCTCCTGCCTCAGCTTCCCGAGTA
>NW_016107800.1:1035996-1042922 GCF_001604975.1 Cebus imitator
GAGACAGTTTTGCTCTTGTTGCCCAGGCTAGAGTGCAATGGCATGGTCTCGGCTCACTGCAACCTCTGCCTTCCAGGTTCAAGTGATTTTCCTGCCTCAACCTCCCAAGTAGCTGGGATTATAGGCGTACACTACCGCGCCTGGCTGATTTTTGTATTTTTAGTAGAGGTGGAGTTTCACCATGTTGGCCAGGGTGGTCTCAAACTCCTGACCTCAGATGATCCGCCCACCTCAACCTCCCAAAATGCTGGGATTATAGGCATGAGCCACCACTTAAGTAAAATGAAGAGGATTGATCTGGCAAAATTAATTTGAATAATTTTGGATAAACATTACTATTCATGTATGTCTCTTTTTAAAGGTACAGCAAATCCTAAGGTCACTTTTAAGATGTCAGAAATAATGATCGATGCTGAAGGAAGGGTAAGTATAAAATGCTGAGTTGACCTTTTGTGTCATTTGACTAATGTATTCAGTCCGGTTGGGTTCTTTGATATGCTTTCTTATTTTTGGACTTGTTGAACTTGCTAAGATATCTGTGAATCATGATTTTAGATTGACCTAATTTTTTACTTGCAAATCATCCTACTGGTTCATAAGATGGGAATATGGGATGTGCATATTAACCACTCCTTTCCAAGTGTGCCTTTATTCTCCAGATTAAAAAAAAAAAAAAAGGTAGTTATTGACTGGTGAGTTACCTTCTGTGTTGGGTAGATGTCCGTGGTACATTAAATATTCCACAGTTCACTTGTACTTGTAGTATTGCTTTCCTTTTAAACAGCCAAATGCTTATAAGCTGCATGCATACAAGACTAGCTGAAAAGTAGTCTTCTCTTCTAGACTTTTTAAAAAACAGCTTTACTTATATATAACTCACATACAGTATGATTTATTTAAAGTTTAAAATTTAGTGGCCATTGGTATATTCAGTTTTGCAACCCTCACCACAGTCAGTTTTAGAATATTGTTCTTACCTCAAAAAGATACCCCATACCCCTGAGCCATCACCCCCCAACCTCCTCACATCCCCCAGCACTAGGCAACCTTTTTTTTTTTTAAAGATGGATTCTTGTACCGTTGCCGGGGCTGGAGTATAATGGCTTGATCTCAGCTCACTGCAACTGCTGTCTCCCAAGTTCACATGATTCTCTTGCCTCACGCTCCTCAGTAGCTGGGATTACAGGTGCTCAACACCATGCCGAGCTAATTTTTTTTGTATTTTTAGTAGAGATGGGGTTTCACTATGTTGGCCAGACTGGTCTCAAACTCCTTACCTCATGATCTGCCCACCTTGGCCTCCCAAAGTGCTGGGATTACAGGCCTGAGCCACCATGCCTGGCCTAGGCAACCATTAATATACTTTCTGTCTCTATAATTTGCCTATGCTGAACATTTCATAGAAATGGAATCATACAATATATAGTTTGGTCTCCTTAGATTGTTTCCAAGGTCTATCCATATTGTACCATGTATCAGTACTTCATTTATTTTTGTTAACGATAATATCTTTATGTGGTTACCACATTTTATTTATCAGTTGATGAATATTTTGGTTGTTTCCATTTTATGGCTATGATGAATAATGCTGCCATGAATATGTGTGTACAAGTTTTTGTGTGGCTGTGGGCTTATGTCTTCATTTCCCTGAAGTATATACCCACGAGTAGCATTGTTGAGTCATTTGATGACTATTTTTAACATTTTGTAGAACTGCGAAAAGGTTTTCCAAAGTGACTGTACTATTTTATTTTGTTTTTTAAAGAAAGGTCTGCAGTCTGACTAATATGGTGAAACCCCGTTTCTACTAAAAATATAAAAATTAGCCAGGTGTGGTGGCACATGCCTGTAGTCCCAGCTACTTGAGAGGCTGAGGCAAGAGAATCTCTTCAAAGCAGAAGTCGGAGGTTGCAGTGAGCTGAGATCATGCCACTGCACTGCAGCCTGGGCAACAGAGTAACACTGTCTAAAAAAAAAAAAAAAAAAAGAAAGAAAGAAAGAAATAGACTTTCAGGCTGTGGTAAAAGTGCTTAGAACTGTTTTAGACACAAAAAGTAAGTACCAGTATAAGGAACCCAGAGTTTACTCCTGGTTTTGCTGTATGCTTTGTGCCTTTTTAATACCCAAGTCTGAAAATATGTTCTGCTTTTTAAATAATTGTTGAAGTAGACTAGTAAGCTAATTATTTATCGAAATCTTCTATAACTAGATTTTTTTTTCTTTTTTAATAGATTATAGATGTCATAGATAAGGAACTAATTCAACCTTTTGAGATTCTGTTTGAAGGAGTTGAATATATTGCCAGAGCTGGATGGACTCCTGAGGGAAAATAGTGCGTATGTTAAATTGTTACTTCTTTACAACTAATTTAGGATCCAGAGCTTTGGAATATTTGTGCTATTAGGCTTGTCTTGTAGTTGGAGATGCCTTCACATGTAAATTTGCAGCGTAGTTATTACTGCACAAGGCATTTTTCTTGAACTAAGTGGATTTGTGCATTTGTAATCCTATAAGCTTAGGTACACCACAGTTTAATTGTCTATAGTCAGCCAGTTACGGTTCATGATGTTAGTTGGGATTAAATTGTATGACTTTAAGGCTTACATATAAATGTATATATTTTTAAATTGCATAATTATAGAGCTTCATATGAGGATGATTACAAATAAATAGTTTCTGTGTCTAATGTAGACAACAGGAGTTTCACAAGACTGGCATTTGTTGACATTGAGAAAACTTTGTTTTGAGTCAGGGTCTTGCTCTGTCACCCAGGCTGGGTGTAGTGGTGCAATCATGGCTCACTGCAGCCTCAACCTCTTGGCTAAAGCTATCCTCCCACTTCAGCCTCCTGAGTAGCTGGGACTACAGGAAAATGCCACCATGGCCAGCTAATTTTTTAAATTTTCTGTTGAGATGAAGTCTCACTGTGTTGCCAGGTTGGTCTCAAACTCCTGGGCTCAAGTGATCCTCCTGTCTCAGCCTTCCAAAGTGTTGAGATTACATGCGTGAACCACTGCACCTGGCAAAACTTTTGTTTATATAGCCAGGGCCTCTCCCTGTGTCACCCAGGCTGTATTGCAGTGGCATGATCAGAGCTTACTGTAACCTTAAAATCCTAGCCCCAAGCAGCCCTCTCACCTCAACCTCCTAAAGTGCTGGTATTATAGGCGTGAGCCACCATGCCAGCCTACAGGGAGAAAACACTTTCAAAGGCCAACTATGCTTTTAAAAATTTCAGGAAAACCACTTTTTATAAATTCTATTCAAGCTTAAAGTATATTTTTAATTCACTCTTTGTAGGTGATAATTTAACTTATGCTAAAGCAGTTCTTTCATTGTGATTACGGATATAATTGATAGGTGCCAAAGGAGATAATAAGGGATAATTATTTTTCTGATAGTTTGCTTTATTTCTGATTCTTCTCTTTTATTTATTTAAATAGGGGATAATTGTTTTTCTGATAATTTGCTTTATTTCTGATTCTTCTCTTTTATTTATTTAAATAGTGCCTGGTCCATCCTACTAGATCGCTCCCAAACTCGCCTACAGATAGTGTTGATCTCACCTGAATTATTTATCCCAGTAGAAGATGATGTTATGGAAAGGCAGAGACTCATTGAGTCAGTGCCTGACTCTGTGACACCACTAATTATCTATGAAGAAACAACAGACATCTGGATAAATGTATGCATTTTTTCCTGTACTTGTTTAAATACTTTTTCAGAATGCTAAAGCAGATGAAGTTATATAGCAAACTATCAAAATGCATTTTTTTAAAGTTTAAAGGGACCATGAATGTTACTTCTTTAGTAGGAACATTTCAAGGAGTGATGGTTCCAGAATGGAATGGTTTGTATTTGATAGAAGGTAGATGCCATTGAAATGGCGTCTCCTTGGCTTCATATTTATTCCTGTATCAGATATTAAATTCCTATATCAGATATTAAATACACAGCCTCATCAGTGCTTCTGAGAGGACTTCATTAATCTGGTCTAGGAAAGACTTTCTCTTTGATGTTGGCAAACTACCAAAATAAACCAATTTTTAATTGAATTTTTAATTTTCAAATTTAGCAGAAAAATTTAAATAAGATACAAAATAAATGAAGCTAGCTCACTTCCTAGGTGAATGTAAGCTTCATATGATTCACCTATGAACATCTGTTTTCCCTTGAACTATTAGAAAAATTCTCTTTGGAAAACAAAAGTAAAAAAAAATTTACCTCATCATTCTTGAACAAGATTTATATTATTAAACAGCCTTGCTCCATGTTTCAGGGATTACAGAGATGTTGAGTAAGGAAAATCTTTTGGTCATATTTTTCTTTTTTACTCCATTTGAAAACATTTATTTCTCAGTGGATAAAGTCTTTGACTAAAGTAAAATAAATCTGAAAGTCCCAAGCAAAATTCATTACTGTAAATATAGCATTCCTGTGGCATTGATGGTTATTTATATTTTAAAGTATGTTTATCAAGTAATTTTTTCTACAGCCCAATTGAATTATGTAGTATTTTCATTAATGTGTATAGTAAATTTAGCTATTCATTTTGCAGATCCATGACATCTTTCATGTTTTTCCCCAAAGTCATGAAGAAGAAATTGAGTTTATTTTTGCCTCTGAATGCAAAACAGGTTTCCGTCATTTATACAAAATCACATCTATTTTAAAGGAAAGCAAATATAAACGATCCAGTGGTGGGCTGCCTGCTCCAAGTAAGAAATTCTATTTTATTTTTAAAAAAAAAGGAAAAAAATGTTGGGAGCAGAAGGTGGGAGGGACAGGGGATGTATCTTTTCTATACTTTTTAAGCATCAGTACTAGCTTCATTAAACTTAATATATAGTTAAACTAAAATATACATACATGTGTAAAAACACAGGACAAAGTTCTTAATGGATGGACACGTCTTATAAACTATTAATAGTGAATAATCTCTAAGTAGTGGAATTACTTCTTTTTTTAAAATTTTTATTTTTTGAGATGGGGTTTTACCATGTTGATCAGGCTGGTCTTGAACTCCTGACCTTAGGTGATCCACCCTCCTCAGCCTCCCAAAGTGTTGGGATTACAGGCATAAGTCACTGTGCCCAGCCAAGTAGTGGAATTACTGATTTTTGCTTTCTACTTTTGCCTTGACTGCAAATTTTAATTTGTTTAAATTAAAATTGTAATTTGTTTAAAGTAAGCCTATTTTAAAAAGCTATTTTTGTCTAGGAGTGGTGGCTCACACCTGGCCAACATGGTGAAACCCCATCTCTACTAAAAATACAGAAATGAACCGGGCATGGTGGTATGTGCCTGCAGTCCCAGCTTACTCAGGATGCTGAGGCTGGAGAATTGCTTGAACCCAGGAGTCGGAGTTTGCAGTGAGCGGAGATCACATCACTCACTGCACCCCAGCCTGGTGACAGAATCTCAAAACAAAGAAGAAAAACCACTATTTTTAAAATGTTATGTAGTTATTAGATTTTTTTTTGTTATTAGATATTTTTACACACTAGGTGTTTCTTATACTATGTGCAACTACACTGAAGTTAATTTATAGTTTATAGGTCTTGGATTGATATAATTATGTTGCCCAAAGTAAAATTGAATATTATATGAGCTGAAGTTAATTTTTCTTTAAAAAGTGGTTTTCCTTAAGTGGAGGTTTTCCTTCTGGGAAATAATAATATGGAATGGATGTGTAAGCCCAGAAAAAGTGAATGGGTATGTAGAACACTTTTCCCAAGTTTTCCTAAAACTGAGTTGCAGTTCTCAACTTTAATATTAGTTTGTTTTAGAATAGGAAGCACTTTGTGATAAATTATGTTGTATGCTTAACTGCCGTTTGTAACTTAACAGACTCAGCATGGCCCTTTTAAAAAACTATGGAAAAATATACGTAAGATTTAGCATTGTGACCATTTTTCCATTTTTAAGGGTACATATAGTTTAGTGACATTGAATATGTTTGTTTATATATATAGGTGTCTATATACATATATATAGATATACATATAGATAGAGAGAGAAAAATTTTTTTTCTGAGACGGAGTCTCACTCTGTTGCCCAGGGTCGAGTGCAGTGGTGTGATCTCAGCTCACTGCAACCTCCACCTCTCAGCTTCAAGATTCTCCTACCTCAGGCTTCTGAGTAGCTGGAATTACGGGCATGCACCACCATACCCAGCTAATTTTTGTATTTTTAGTAGAGATGGGGTTTCACTATGGTGGCTGGACTGGTCTTGCACTCCCGGCCTCATGTGATCCATGAACCTTGGCCTCCCAGAATGCTGGGATTACAGGCGTGAGCCACTGCGCCTGGCTGAGTACGTTCATATTGTTGTGCGGTCATTACCACCATCTGTCTCCAGAATTTTTTACATCTTCCAAAACTGAAACTACCCATTAAACAGTCACTTTCTGTTGCCTCCTCCCTCCAGCCTCTGGCAGTTACTTTCTGTCTCTATGAATGTGACGACTCCAGATGACTTATTTAAGTGGAGTAATACAATTTTTGTCCTTTATTGACTGGCTTATTTCACTTAGCATAATGTCCTCAAGGTTCATCCGTGTCATAGTGCGTGTCAGGATTTCCTTCCTTTTTAGGGCTGAGTAAGGTTTTGTTGTATGTATATACCACATTTTGTTTATCTGTTCATCTGTTGATGGGCACTGGGATGGTTTCCACCTTTTGGCTATTGTGAATAATGCTGCTATGGATGTGGGTGTACAAGTATCTATTTCTGTCCCTGATTTCAATTATTTTGGATATATACTCAAAAGTGGAATTTCTGGATCGTATGGTAATTCTATTTTCAATTTTTCAATTCTATTTCAATTTTTTTCAATTAGGTAGCAGTAGCTACTACCATTGGTGTTCCAATGGTGTAGCTCCTATGGGAAACAGTATAGTCCATACTGTTTTCCTGTGTACTT
>NW_016107800.1:1044132-1046550 GCF_001604975.1 Cebus imitator
TTAGTAGAGACGGGGTTTCACCATGTTGACCAGGATGGTCTCGATCTCTTGACCTCGTGATCCACCCACCTCGGCCTCCCAAAGTGCTGGGATTACAGGCTTGAGCCACCGCGCCTCGCCTATTTTCATTTTTTAAGCTGTTCCTTAGGCCACTGAGAGAGCCTCATCAAGACAGAAGCTTATAAAAACAGATGGGTGCTGGGTGTGGTGGCTCAAGCCTATAATCCCAACACTTTGGGAGGCTCAGACAGGCAGATCGTGTGAGTCCAGCGGGTTGAGACTAGCCTGGGCAACATGGCAAAACCCTATCTCTACAAAAAAGACAAAAAAAAATTAACCAGGTATGACGGCATGAGCCTACAGACCCAGCTACTTGGGAGGCTGAGGTGGGAGGATCACCTGCGCCTGAGGAGGTTAAGGCTGCAGTGAGCTGTGATCACATGCCACTGCACTTTAGCCTGGGCAACAGAGCAGAACAGGAAAAGAGCAAAAAACAAATGGGACATGTTGACATTTGCTATGGTAAACACTTACCTGGTTATTTTTTAACAAATGGAGAATAATTGTATTAAACATTTTCTTTTGTGGGTTTTAAAGTAGTTTGTTGAATTTCTAGAAGAATTGCCTTGTTGAAATAGCTGATATGGCTACCTCAGAAGTGCCAGGGAATCGAGCCAGTCCTAACCCAGTGCCTGGGGATGGATTGCACCGGGCTGGTTTTAATGCCTTTACGGCAGGTCATGTGATGATCTGTGTGCGAGTGAGACAGGGACCCCAGCCCTGCAGCTTTGGACCCTGGCTCTCTGAATGCCACAATAAGGTATCTTTGAGTGGCAAAGCTGTACCCCTCACAGTGGCCAAGAGCCAGTTCTCCTGTTCCTCCAAATCCCACAATCAGAAGATAAAGCTGGCTTGGGGCAGCTGCTGACCCAACTTCCACCTAGCACTGTGGTGGAACAGAAGTGTTTGGGTTTCTCTAGCCTGTAAATGTCATACTGTCAACTACTACTGAGTTTAGGGGAGGGGGAGTGTCCTGGCAGAAATATCACTGCATTGCCCTGGACTGCTTCCTTTACCCCAGTGTCTGAGGTACAAAGATACAAGCAAGAAGGCTTACCAACACCTTTAACACTGACTTTATTTTTAAATCTGAAAATGTGTTGGGAAAGTTTTACCAAAAAAATCAGCAGAAACAAATTAAGAAAAAAAAAAAAAAAGAAATGCTTTGTCAATCTACTTATTTGTCTAACCAGAGATTCAAGAATGCAGGTGCTTTTGACTTTTCTTCTGGCTTTGCCAAAAAATCTCTTTTGCTGTTTCACATTATCTAAATGGATCATTCCATTATTATTCCAGAGTATTGTAAGGACTCATAACTTGGATTTTTTTTTAATGGTAGACTTTTTTTTATTGAAATGAAATTAATAAAGCATTAAATTAACTATTTAAAAATAAACAATTCAGGCCCAGTGTAGTAGCTTATGCCTGTAATCCCAGCACTTTGACATGCAAAGGTGGGAGGGCTTTAGGCCAGCAGTTCAAGACCAGTGTGGGTAATATAGTCAGACCTCATTGCTACCAAAAATAATAATTTACCAGGTTTGGCGGCATCTAGTCCTAGCTACTCAGGAGGCTGGGGTGGGAGGAAAGCTTTAGCCTAAGAAGTCAAGGCTGCAGTGAGCCATGATCATGCCGCTGCACTCCAGCCTCAGCAGCAGAGCAAGACCCTGTCTACAAAAAAGAATAAAATAAATAATGCAGTGGCATTTAGTACATTTACAATGCTGTGCAACCACCGCCTGTGTCTAGTTCCAAAACATTGTTATTACCCCAAACATAACGTTTTGGAAAAAAGAGCTTAGAGTACTGTTCTTAATTGTTTCATTTGCTTATAGTCTGGTATAATGTACTGAATTATAATTATATTTATCTTCAGGTGATTTCAAGTGTCCTATCAAAGAAGAGATAGCAATTACCAGTGGTGAATGGGAAGTTCTTGGCCGGCATGGATCTAATGTATGTTATTTTATTCTACTGATTTGTTTGGTCAGTATTGCTGTGTGAATACAGTGCTAAAAATGAGTAATGCAATTTAATATGACCCCAGTATTTTTTTTTTTGTTCTGAGACGGAGTCTTGCTCTGTCGCCCAGGCTGGAGTGCTGTGGCACAATCTCGGCTCACTGCAACCTCCGCCTCCCGGGTTCGAGCGATTCTCCTGCCTCAGCCTCCCGAGTAGCTGGGATTACAGGTGTGTGCCACCATGTCTGGTAATTGTTTTTGTATTTTTAGTAGGGATGGAGTTTCGTCATGTTGGCCAGGCTGGTCTCGAACTCCTGACCTCGTGATCCACCCACCTTGGCCTCCCAAAGTGCTGGGATTACAGGCGTGAGCCACTGCGCCCAGCCAACCCCAGTAT
>NW_016107800.1:1048531-1055272 GCF_001604975.1 Cebus imitator
GCAGTGACACAGTCGTGGCTCACTACATTTCCACCTCCTGGGGTCAAGCCATCCTCCCACCTCAGCCTCCCAAGTAGCTGAGACTACAGGCACACACCACCACACCCAGCTAATTTTTGTATTTTTTTGTAGACGGGGTTCTGCCATGTTGCTTAGGCTGGCTTCAAACTCCTGAGCTCAAGCAGTCTACCTGCCTTGGCCTCCCCAAGTGCTGAGATTACAGCTGTGAACCACCATGCCCGGCCAAGTCCACCATTTTAAAATATATTATTGCTCCTTGATGAGGAAGGGGCATATTCATAGTGTTAGAGCCTAGCAAAAGTTGTGAGTTAGGATATGGTTTGAAAAGTAACTTAAAACCTATTATAGCCTATTTGTATTGTGTCTACATTATAAATTACATTTACTGCCTGGGCACAGTGGCTCACACCTGTCATCCATCCCTTTGGGAGATGAAGGCTGGAGGATTGCTTGAGGCCAAGAGTTCAGTAACAGTTTGGGCAACATATTAGATCCTGTCTCTGCCAAAAATAAAAAAAGTTAGCTGGCCATGGTGATGCACACCTGTAGTCCCAGCTAGTTTGGAGGCTGAGGCAGGAGAATCACTTGAGTGCGGGAAGTCCAGGCTGCAGATGAATTATGATCACATCACTGCACAACAGCCTAGCTGAAAGAGTGAGACTCTGTCTCAAAAAATAAGTAAATAAAATAAAATAAATTGCGTTTACTTCTTCTGAGGTAGTGATTGTCTTTCATTCACCTGTTTATCTTATCCTACAAATTTAAACTTTAATCCACCACCTGCAAAGAGTGATGGGCATTTATACAAAGCTTAGATCGATAGGGAAGAGGAAGGAAGTCTACCATCTGTTTTATTCTCAGTACAAATTCAGTGAATTCTTTAAAGAAAAAAGATTGCCTTTTTGAAATATCTTGCATTTGTTTCGGCTGTCACTTGAATGATCATATTCATGAGATCCCTGGGAACTCCATCCTGTATGTGTGTGACATACAGCTGAGGTATACTGCCAGGATTTAGTGAAGGTCTAACTAAACGTCGTTTCCTCAAACTGACAGGAAGATGTATTGAAGAATTATGTTTACTGTCTACTGTAAAAATCACTGTAGTCTCTAAAGTGAATAAGGAGACATAAGATCCAGATCCTGGGTTTGTTTTTGTTAGTAAAAACTTTAGAGTATCAGCTTCATCTCCCAAAGGGATGGATTACTTGTAGCCCTAACATCTTGGGAGGCGGGTGTAGGAGGATCACTTGCTCCCAGGAATTTGATGCCAGCCTGGACAACATAGTGAAAGCCCATCTCTGCAAAGAAATTTAAAACTTAGGCAGGCATGGTGGTGCATACCTGTAATTGCAGCACTTTGGGAGGCCAAGGCAAGAGGATTGCTTTAGCCCAGGAGTTTGAGATCAGCCAGGGTAACACAGGGAGACTCCATCTCTACAAAAAAAAAAAAATTAGCTGGGTGTGGTGGTGTTCGCCTGTAGTCCCAGTAACTAAGAAGGCTGAGGTGGGAGGATTGCTTTAGCCAGGGAAGTTGAGGCTACATTGAGCTCTGATCACAATACTGTACTACAGCCTGGGTGACAGAGTGATACCCACCTCAAAACAACAACAACAAAAACCTTAGGATATCAAGATTGACCTTTAAAGTCTACTTTCCACTGAGATTCTCACGTGGCCTTGTTACATATCCAAATTTTTTTTGTTGTTTTATTTTTGTTTCCAATTTTTTTTCTGTGGAAGAACCTTGGATGTTACTGTCACCTGAGAAAAAAATCTTATTGTGGAATCCTAGGTTCTGATAATTCTGTAAAAAATCTTATTGTGGAATTCTAGGTTCTAAATTACATTGATGTAAATTTCATGCTGTGTGATGGTTGAAGGATAGGAGTCATTACATCATGCTGAGAGAAACCCAATAATTGTAATTGCATACATCTGATTCTTATTTGAGCCACCTAAACATCCACTTGCCACTATGTTTATCAGTTTTCTTTCATATTATGTTTACTTGGGTAAACATAATATGAAAGAAAGATACATTAGTCTGTCTTTCTCTCTTCCTCTCTTTTCCCTCTGTTCTTTTTTTTTTTTTTTTTGAGATGGAGTCTCACTCTGTTGCCCAAGTTGGAGTGCAGTGGCATCTTCATGGCTCACTGTAACCCCCATCTCCTGGGTTTAAGCAGTTCTTCTGCCTCAGCCTCCTGAATAGCTGGGATTACAGGCATGCACCACCGTGCCTGGCTAATTTTTGTATTTTTAGTAGAGACAGGGTTTCGCCATGTTGGCCAGGATGGTCTCAAACTCCTGACATCAGGTGGTTCCTCCGCCTTGGCCTCCCAAAGTGCTAGGATTATAGACGTCAGCTACTGCACCTGGCCTTTCCCTCTGTTTGTGACTTGTTTTTGCCTTAAGTTACCTTTGTTTCTTCTCTACTTTTACAAGTGACTTTGTTCCCACCTAAAGATTTTTTTTTTTTTTTTTTTTTTTTTTTTTTTTTTTTTCTGTCAACGAAGTCTTGCTCTGTCACCCAGGCTGGAGTGCAATGGCGAGATCTCAGCTCACTGCAACCCATCTCCTAGTTTCAAGTGATTGTCCTGCCTCAGCGTCCCAAGTCCCTGGGATAACAGGCGCCCACCATCCTGCCCAGCTAATTTTTACATTTTTAGCAAAGATGGGGTTTTTGCCATGTTGGCCAAGCTAGTCTTGAACTCCTCAGGCCATCTTCTTGACCTCAGGCCATCCTCTCGCCTTGGCCTCCCAAAGTGCTGGGATTACAGGTGTGAGCCGATGTGCCTGGCCACCCACCCAAAGATTTCTAGTGGCAGTAATTTAGTAAAGCTTTAAGGCTTTTAAGCCTATGAGCTGCTGCTTTTTTTTTTGTTTGTTTGAGGTGGAGTCTTGCTCTGTTACCCAGGCTGAAGTGCAGTGGTGCTATCTTGGCCCACTGCAGCCTCTGCCTCCCAGATTCAAGTGATTCTCATGCCTCAGCCTCCTGGGTAGCTAGGATTATAGGCACCCGCCACCACACCCAGCTAACTTTTGTATTTTTAGTAGATTCAGGGTTTTACCATGTTAACTAGGCTGATCTCAAACTCTTGACCTCAAGTAATCTGCCCACCTCCACCTCCCAAATTGTTGTGGTTATAGGCATAAGCCACCATGACCAGCTGCCTACAAGCTTCTTATTGTTGAGGGTGGGTCTCAGTGCTGGACTAGCAGCAAAGCATCAGCGTCACCTGGGAACTTGTTAGAAATGCACATTCTTGGGCCCACCCGGAACATCCTGAATCATAAATTCTGGTGGTGGGGCTTAGTAATCTGTTTAACAAGACCCCCACAAGATTATGATATTGCCATTGGATGTTAAGTAGTTATGGGAAACAAGAGAACCATTGTAGATGGTGGTGAGGAATTGACTGGTTGTGTTTTTTGTTTTGAAAGGCCTGACTCCTCTATATGCTAGGTCAAGAACAGAACCAGTCCTGATCTTTTGCGAAGGTTAACACATACTTGTGAAGTTTCATGAATATTTTTTCCTGTCATTTGTATGCTTTCTGTATATGTCATATGGGCCTACTTAATCCCAGCTGTGTTGATTTCTGTGTATGCATTCTAAAAAACAATGTTTAGTTTTAAAGAAGCAGCTTTCTGGGGGGAAAAAAGGCATTTAAAAATAACGTACTTTTAGAAATATATCTATGTTTTCATTGTTGTGTAAAAAAAATTTGGTTTTTTTTTTTTTTTTTTTTTTTGAGAAAAGGGTCTTGCTCTATTGCCTAGGCTGGGGTGCATCGGCACAATCACGGTTTGATGCAGCTTCAAATTCTGGGCTCAAGTGATCCTTCCACTTCAGCTTTCCAAGTAGCTGGGACTACAGGGATGTGTCAGCATGCCCAGCTAATTTTTTCATTTTGAGTAGAGATGGGGGGATCTCTCTGTGTTACCCAGGCTGGTCTCAAACTCCTAAGCTCAAATGATCCTCTTACTTTGGCCTCCTAAAGTGCTGGGATTACAGGTGTGAGCCACCACATCTGGCTAAAAGTTTTCTTAAACATTGTTTGAGTTGGCTGGTAGAAGATTTATAGGAACAATGAAAGAAAACCATTTATTTGAAATCTTACTGTAATATGGGAAGAATATTATGTGAATTCAGCTATGAGTTTACTTGCAGTTTTTTCAGGTTCTGAATGAAGACTTAAAAGATCTTATCCATGTTTATTTATAAACTATACCAGTATTGAAACTGTGATTTAGTTCAGTTATTCTACAACCCAATAGATAAAATATCTTTGCAAATTTGTGCAAAAGACCAAAAAAGTACTGCCTAAGATAACACTAATGAATATATAAGATGATAAAATTAGTCTTTCAAGTATGTATGAATGATTGACCTAAGCTGCAATATAGCATAGTTTTTCTTCCCCCTGTAAAGAGTTGTTATTTTAAGGAAATAATTCTTGTATTTTAAGACAAATACACATTCTGACCAGATGGGAAACTATACAGTGTGTAACTCAGGTGTTCTTTTTCCTTCAGGGCAGGACCTATTCTTAGCTATAAGTCATAAACAGCTAGGCATGGTGGCTCATGTCTGTAATCCCAACACCTTGGGAGGCTGAGGTGGGAGGATTGCTTGAGGCCATGGATTTAAGACAAGCTTGGGCAACATAGTGAGGCCCCATGTCTTTAAAAAAAATTTAGACACTTAGCTGGGCATGGTAGTGTGTGCTTGTAGCTACTCAGGAGGCTGGGGTGAGAGAATAGCTTCAGCCCAGGATTTTGAGGCTGCAGTGAGCCATGATTGCATCATGGCATTCGAGCCTGGGTAGCAGAGGTGAGACCGCAAATAAATAAGCAACTCAACTCTTAAATAAACAAATAAGCAAGATTAACTCAGGTTTATTAATAGTGGCAGCAAAAGGAAAAGAAAAGAAGTCCCAAGTCCAAGACTGAAGTGATTCTAAATAAAATTGGGGCTGGCTTTGCCAAGGTTGTGTTAGCACTGACTTTGTGACTGTTGTTATCTTGTCAGATCCAAGTTGATGAAGTCAGAAAGCTGGTATATTTTGAAGGCACCAAAGACTCCCCTTTAGAACATCACCTGTATGTGGTCAGTTACGTAAATCCTGGAGAGGTGACAAGGCTGACTGACCGTGGCTATTCCCATTCTTGCTGCATCAGTCAGGTATTAAGTCTGTTTAAAAAGGGCTTTGTGTCATATTAAAACTCTCTGCTTATGTAATACTCCTTTTGAATGATGTGAAATTAACCTGCAGAAGCCTAATTCTCTAAGGAAAAGCTTTAAAAAGCTTAGCTTTAACTTCAACATTGTACATGTACATAAATAGTCTAACTCTTATAGTACTCTTGCTATAGCATTAGTGCAGACGTAACAGCAGATAACCTTTTCCACCTCCCTGAGGAAAAATATAATTGTTTCTCCTTTCTCTAGCATTGTGACTTCTTTATAAGTAAGTATAGTAACCAGAAGAATCCACACTGTGTGTCCCTTTACAAGCTGTCAAGTCCTGAAGATGACTCAACTGGCAAAACAAAGGAATTTTGGGCCACCATTCTGGATTCAGCAGGTATTCTTTTTTCTCTTGATCCTGACATTAAGTAGGATTAACATGATAGTATACTAAACTTGTGTCATATTTTCACATTTCCTGGACAAGTCTTCCCATCTCTTACCACTGCCTGTCCCTGAGCTGCTGGGCTCCTGATTGATCCCACTTTTCCTGTTCTATTAACGGTTACTTCTCGCTCCAAGCTGAAACAACAAGTCTGGAAGGCCTTTTTGAAATTAGGGCCAGTTGCAGTGGCTCATGCCTATAATCCCAACACTTTGGGAGACTGAGGCAGGTGGATTGATTAAAGTCAGGAGTTCGAGATCAGCCTGACCAGCATGGTAAAACCCCGTCTCTACTAAAACTACCAAAATTAGCCGGACGTAGTGCTGTATGACTGTTGTCCCGGCTACTCGAGAGACTGAATCACAAGAATCACTTGAACTCAGGAGTCAGAGGCTGCAGTAAGTTAAGATCACACCACTGAACTGCAGCCTGCGTTAACAGAGCAAGACCTTGTCTCAAAAAAAAAAAAAGAAAATAAGATTAAAATAGTAAAGTATCACCTAGGAAACAATTTGTTTACATATTTTGATGACTTCTCAGGTACACAAATGAACTTGAAGGTAATGTATTCTGAACTAGTAAGACTCTTTGAGCTGGGAAGCTGTGGCTTTGGAGAATAACCAACTGATATATTTATTTATTTGTTTGTTTGAGATGAAGTTTTGCTCTTCTTGCCCAGGCTGTAGTGCAGTGGGCCGATCTCGGCTCACTGCAACCTCTGCCTACCAGGTTCAAGCAGTTCTCCAGGCTCAGCCTCCCGAGTAGCTGGGATTATAGGTATGTGCCACCATACCTGGCTAATTTTGTATTTTCAGCAGAGACGGGGTTCCTCCATGTTGGTCAAGCTGGTCTCAAACTTTCAGTCTCAGGTGATCCGCCTGCCTCATCCTCCCAGAGTGCTGGGATTACAGGTATGAGCCACCACACCTGGCTAATTTTGTATTTTTAGTAGAGACGGGATTTCTCCACGTTGGTCAGGCTGGTCTTGAACTCCCGACCTCAGGTGATCCGCCTGCCTCATCCTCCCAAAGTGCTGGGATTACAGGCATGAGCCACTGCGCTCAGCTTTTTTTTTTTTTTT
>NW_016107800.1:1056592-1057801 GCF_001604975.1 Cebus imitator
GAGTAGCTGGGATTATAGGCACGCACCACCATGCCCAGCTAATGTTTTGTATTTTTAGTAGAGACGGGGTTTCACCATGTTGACCAGGATGGTCTCGATCTCTTGACCTCGTGATCCATCCGCCTGGGCCTCCCAAAGTGCTGGGATTACAGGCTTGAGCCACCGCGCCTGGCCTGCCACCCAGCTTTATTCAGTTATATGCCTGTTTCTAACCAGATATATGATTTAATCATCAATAAGTTATATTGGGCATAAAGTATTTGTAGAGTTCTGCACATAGATATTTCCTAGGCTCCAAGGATTATTCAGAACACTCTGTGTCTGCTTCTGAAATAATTTGTCATGTTTCTTTTGTTGTTTGTTTTTTTGTGTGTGGATTTCTGTTGTTGTTGTCAAGACAGTGTCTCATTCTGTTGCCCAGGCTGGAGTGCAGTGGCACAGTCATAGCTCACTGTAGCCTCAACCTCCTGGGCTCAATCAGTCCTCCTGCCTCAGCCTCCTTAGTAGCTGGGACTACAGGAGCACACCTCCATGCTTGGGTAATTTCTGTATTTTTTTTTTTGTAGAGACAGGGTTTTGCCATGTCGCCCAGGCTGGTCACAAACTCTTGAGTTCAAGTAATCCACCCACCTCAGCCTCCTAAAGTGCTAGGATTGCAGGTGTGAGCCACCATGCCTGGCCTAGTTTTGTTTTTAAAGATTAATACTCTTGCTTAATTTCTAGTTTATCATCTGAAAGAGGGGTGGTCAGTTTGTGTTGTAGGGTCTTTTAATATCTTCTTTCTTGTTCTCAGATTGTAGCACCCCCATAAGAACTCCTTTTGTAGACTCTGGTATGTTACCTATTCACAGGTCCTCTTCCTGACTATACCCCTCCAGAAATTTTCTCTTTTGAAAGTACTACTGGATTTACATTGTATGGGATGCTGTACAAGCCTCATGATCTACAGCCTGGAAAGAAATACCCAACTGTGTTGTTCATATATGGTGGTCCTCAGGTGGGCGCATATTTTTATATGTATATACATACACTCATATGCATATGTATTTTAGATTATTTGTTTTTTAAATGTCAGTTGTTTAGATTAAAATTTGAGCACTGTTGGCCATTCACTCTTTATGACTCTGGCTTATATTCTAATTAGCCAGTTTAGGGGGTCAGGAAACTGGTTTTTGTTAGATGGCTAATTTATAAATCACTAAATCAATT
>NW_016107800.1:1059888-1062673 GCF_001604975.1 Cebus imitator
AGACTCCGTCTCAAAAAAAAAAAAAGGAAAGTCCGACACATACTATAACACTGATGAACCTTGAGGACATTATGCTAAGTGAAATAATTATGCTGTACACAAAAGGACAAATATTATTCCACTTGTATGAGGTACCTATAATAGGCAAATTCATAGGGATGGAAAGTAGAATAAAAGTTGTCGGTTGAATGGAAGAAGGATGGGGAGTGTTTGAGTGTTTATATGTTTTTGAGATAGAGTCTCACTCTGTCATCCAGGCTATAGTGCTGTGGCATGACCTCAGCTCACTGCAACCTCCGCCTGCTGGGTTCCAGCAATTCTGGGTTCTAGCAAGGCTGAGGGCCTCCCGAGTAGCTGGAATTACAGGCATACACCACCAAGCCTGGAATCCCAGCACTTTAGGAGGCTGAGGTGAGCGGCTCGCCTGATTTTTTAAATTTTAAGTAGAGATGGAGTTTCACCAGGTTGGCCAGGCTGGTCTTGAACTCCTGGCTTTGGGTGATCCACCTGCCTCAGCCTCCCAGAGTTGTGGGATTACAGGTGTGAGCCACCTCACCCGGCTGGGAGTTATTAATGGGCACAAAATTTCTGTTCGAGTGATGAAAAAGTTCTGGAAATGGGTAATGGTGATGATTACACAACAGTATGAATATATTTAGTGTCACTGAATTGTATGCTTAAGGTGGTTGAAATGGTAAATTTTATGTGTATTTTACCATAATTTAAAAAATCTTAGCCAATTCAATTAAAACAAATTTTCTTTTCTTTTTCTTTTTCTTTTTTGAGACAGTCTCACCCTGTTGCCCAGGCTGGAGTGCAGTGACATGATCTTGGCTCACTGCCACCTCCACCTCCACCTCCCAGGTTCAAGCACCTCTTCTGCCCCAGCCTCCTGAGTAGCTGGGACTACAGTTGTGCACCACCACACCCGACTAATTTTTATATTTTTAGTAGAGATAGGGCTTCACCATGTTGACCAGGATGGTCTTGAACTCCTGACCTCAGGGGATCCACCCACCTCTGCCTCCCAAAGTGCTGGGATTATAGGCGTGAGTCACTGTGCCCGTCCAAAACCAAATTAATTGTTTAGAATACTTCATGAATACAGCTATACTGTTTGCAGTTACAGAACAATCATATTTGAAAGGCTATGAGTGAATTTCACTATGTGGTTTTTGAAGAACTATGGATCTCACGCCTGTAATCCCAGCACTTTGGGAGGCCAGGACAGGTGGATCACAGGGTCAGGAGTTTGAGACCAGCCTGGACAACATGGTGAAACCCTGTCTCTACTAGAAAAACAAAAATTAGCTGGGCGTGGTGGTGCTTGCCTGTAATTCCAGCTACTCCAGAGGCTGAGGCAGGAGAATCACTTGAACCTGGGTGGCAGAGGTTGCAGTAAGCTGAGATTGTGCCACTGTACTCTAGCCTGGGCAACACAGCCAGACTCTATCTAAAAAAAAAAAAAAAAAAAAAAAAAAGCTATAGGTGACTTAGGATGATTTTTTTCTTTCTTTCTCAAAAGTGTTCTTTGGAAAAATTCAAATTTGGTGAGGCCATAAAAGAATCTGGGCTGGGTGCATTGGCTCATGCCTATAATCCCAGCACTTTGGGAGGCTGAAATAGAAGGATCACTTTAGCCCAGGAGTTCAAGGCCAGCATGGCAACATAGGGAGACCCCATCTCTACAAAAAATTAAAAAATTAGCTGGGCATGGTGGTGGGTACCTGTAGTTCGTCACAGCTACTTGGGAGGCTGAGATAGGAGAATTGCTTGAGCCAGGGAGTTTGAAGCTGCAGTGAGCTGTGATCAGGCCACTGCACCCCAGCCTGGACAAGAGAGTGAAACTTTGTGTCAAAAAAGAGAAAACAGAAGGATCTGGGTGGGTATAGTGGCTCATGCTTATAATCCCAGCACTCTGGAAGGTCTAGATGGGAGGGTTACTTGAGACCATCTTCTACACATGGTAACAAACAAAGAAGTGAGGTGGTTTTCTTTAAATGTTTGTATTTGTGTTCTTCTCTGTCTAGTACTACTTCTTTCAGCATTCTCCCTTTAAAAACAAATTTAGCCAAATGCTGTGGCACACATATATAATCCCAGCTATTCAGAGGCTGAGGTGCAAGAATCACTTGAGCCCAATTCGAGGCCGTAGTGAACTATGATTGTACCACTGCACTCCAGCCTGTGGTACAGAGTAAGACACCGTATCTTAAGTAAATAAATAAATAAAAGTGCCTTTACTCACCAGATGCCCTCTTCCCAAGGTAGAAATGTAAAAAACATGATTCTCTCATTTTTCTTTTTTCATTCATTCATTTAGCAAATAGGTATTAAGTTCCTATGATGTGCTAGGTACTTTTCTAGGCAGTGAGGATGCACAGTGAGCATGTCAGACTAATGTTGCATTTTATGGACCATAAAGGAAAAAGAATAAGCAAACATAAAAAGATATGATGGTGGGACCCCATCTCTACAAAAAAAAAAATAATAATTAAGGGCCGGGCGCGGTGGCTCAAGCCTGTAATCCCAGCACTTTGGGAGGCCGAGGCGGGTGGATCAAGAGGTCAAGAGATCGAGACCATCCTGGTCAACATGGTGAAACCCCGTCTCTACTAAAAATATAAAAAATCAGCTGGGCATGGTGGCGTGTGCCTGTAGTCCCAGTTACTCGGGAGGCTGAGGCAGGAGAGTTGCCTGAACCCAGGAGGCGGAGGTTGCGGTGAGCCGAGGTCGTGCCATTGCACTCCAGCCTGGGTAACAAGAGCTAAACTCTGTCTCAAAA
>NW_016107800.1:1063808-1065248 GCF_001604975.1 Cebus imitator
GCCTGTAATCCCAGCTACTCAGGAGGCTGAGGCAGGAGAATTGCCTGAACCCAGGAGGCGGAGGTTGCGGTGAGCCGAGATCGCGCCATTGCACTCCAGCCTGGATAACATGAGTGAAACTCCATCTCAAAAAAAAAAATCACTCTGTTACTGCATGAACAAACAGACCTTAGGAGGGCAAGAACAGGCCAGGCGCAGTGGCTCACTCCTGTAATCCCAGCACTTTGGGAGGCCAAGGCAGGCAGATCATGAGGTCAGGAGATCAAGACCATCCTGGCCAACACAGTGAAACCCCGTCTCTACTAAAAATATTAAAAAAAATTAGCTGGGTATGGTGGTGTGTGCCAGTAATCCTAGCTACTCGGGAGGCTGAGGCAGGAGAATCACTTGAACCAGGGAGTCGGAGGTTGCAGTGAGCCAAGAATGTGCCACTGCAGTCCAGCTTGGACGACAGAGTGAGACTCCGTCTCAAAAAAAAAGGAGGGCGAGAACAGAAGTGGGAAGATGAGTTTGGTAGTTGTTGCAGTAAACAGCCAAAAGCGCAAAACCGGAAGATTCTCCTTCCTCCTCCTCATACAATCTAGCCTGGTGTTTAGTAGGTATTTGTTGGCTGGAGATGGTGTTAATTCTTATTCAACTCTTGGCTGACTTGTTTTTTCCATTTGTTTTAGCTGAGAAAACATCTTTCTCATTTTTATTAGAACCTCTTTTTGTTTAATATGTTAATGTCCACCAAACCTTGAATTTCTATAACTTTCTGTTTGCTAATTCTAGTCCTCTTTTCACTAGATACTGTAAAACACTAACATGAATTTAACTTATCAGTCATTCTGAACTATAGTCTGTAGGGTGATAAAGTGATTTCGGGCTAGACACAGTGGCTCATGCCTCTAATCCCAGCACTTTGGGAAGCTGAGGTGGGAGGATCACTTGAGCCCAGGAGTTCAAGACAAACCTGGGCAACATAGTGAGACCCTATCTCTAGAGAAAAAATTTAAAAAATTATCCAGGCATGGAGGCAAGCGCCTATAGTCCCAGTTCCTCGGGAGGCCAAGGTAGGATTGCTTGAGCCCAGGAGGTCAAGGCTGCAGTGAGCCATGATTGTGCCACTGCATTCCAGCCCCAATGACAGAGGGAGACCCTGTCTTAAAAAAAAAAAAAAGTTATTTAAAAATTATCCTGCCTTTACACTGATTTTGTCTGGACTAGTTAGAATATTCCATTAAAATAGTGTTTCCCACTACTGGTCAGAGACAACTCCAGAAGCAGGGAGGAAAGGTTTTCTTAATTTGTCCTTGTAACTGTCTTTTGAATAACAGTTCTTCCGGGTGGGAGCAATCAGTTTAGTAACTTTTTATATGGGGTGGGTTGATTTACTTATATCTAATTACTATCTAAGAATTTTATTTTTTATTTTACTTTTTTTTTTTTTTTTTTTTT
>NW_016107800.1:1066123-1074057 GCF_001604975.1 Cebus imitator
AGGAGGCGGAGGTTGCGGTGAGCCGAGATCGCGCCATTGCACTCCAGCCTGGGTAACAAGAGCGAAACTCTGTCTCAAAAAAAAAAAAAAAAATTACATTTTAAAGATAAAATAATAGTGAAATTCAGCTTTTTATTTTTTGCAACGCCCTGCCACTCTTGTGTTTTTATATGCTTCCATGTGATAAATTTCACTGAAGTTGTGTTTCTTCCTCAGGTGCAGCTGGTGAATAATCGGTTTAAAGGAGTCAAGTATTTTCGCTTGAACACCCTAGCCTCTCTAGGCTATGTGGTTGTGGTGATCGACAACAGGGGGTCCTGCCACCGAGGGCTTAAATTTGAAGGCGCCTTTAAATATAAAATGGTGTGTGAGCATAAAAACACTTCTTTTACAGACATTTACATTTTCTGGTGCATTGTTTGGTGTGAGACCCTGGAAAGAGAGTTGGGGGAAGGGGCTATGGATGAGTGAGTGAGAGTGTGTGTGTGTTAGAGTGTAGGGGCGGGAGAGAAGATGCAGCCTGATGTACACTAGGCTAGCTCATGTCTACCTATACGTAACTGGGGAATTGAGATAGAGCCTCTTGTACATAGAAGTACCCGCTCTTATTTTGTATGTCCGCTTGGGTAGAAGTTAGTACCATTTACCTTTCAGCATCCTGTACACTGTTGAGGAATAATTGAGATTTGTTCTGTCCTCTGTGAAGAGGGAATCCAACTGGTTAGTGCCTTCCTTGTGACAAGCCTCTTTCTCTCTACAGGAAGCTTTAAATGCTACCTTTTAGAGATGCCCCATGTCCTTTCTGCTGCTTTGGGAAATGATGAGAATCCGATGTTCCTTTTGCACAGTAAGGCAGTTACTGTGTTTCCCAGTGTTATTGGACATGCTGAGTAAGACATGGGGATTTTCTCCCACAGCCAGTTCTTTGACCTTATGTTGTATTCTCATGTAAGTTTTTTTGTTTTTATTTTTGTTTTTGGCTCAGTGAAGTGAGATTGTGTGCACTGGCAGGCCTAGTAATATGGACAAGGTGGTGGTGGTAGGACTTAGGACTTTAAAGAAGCAGTATGTTCAGTTCCTAGAGGTAGTGTGATAGGGAAATAGGAAGATAGAGCCTCAAGAGCAATTCCTTCTGCTTTACTGCTCTCAAAATTTAAAAGGAGAAGTAGGCCAGGTGCGGTGGCTCACGCCTGTAATCCCAGCACTTTGGGAGGCCAAGGCAGGAAGATCACTTGAGCCCAGGAGTTCGAGACCGGCCTGAGCAACATAATGAGACCCCACCTCTACAAATAAGTTAAAAAATTAGCTGGGCATGGTGGTGCACACGTGTGTTCCCGGCCACTTGGGAGGCTGAAGTGGGAGGATCACTTGAGCCCAGGAGGTTGAGCTACAGTGAGCTGTGATCACACTACTGCACTCCAATCTGGACAGCACAGTGAGACCCTGTCTCCAAAAAATATAAGTAAAAAGAAGTAAAAGTAATCACTTAAGGGGCTAATTTTTGTCTTTGGGTATAGGAAGGCTTGTTACAAGGAAGATGCTGACCTCTTAACAGACAACAGAACAAATGGAAATGGGAAATACCCAAATAGCAAGGGACAGTTTGAGTAGCAGTAGGAAGGAGCTTTATGACTAAGTGGTAACTGAACTCTAGGACAAGCTAGCAACAGAAGTTATAGGCCCCTATCTCCAAATAGATTTTTAAAAATTTTGAGGTGGAGGGCAATAGAACCTCAGTTGGTAATAAACTAAAAATCCTACAGGGCCGGGTGTGGTGGCTCATGCCTGTAATCCCAGCACTTTGGGAGGCTGAGGTGGGCGGATCACTTCAGGTCAGGAGTTCAAGACCAGCCTGGCCATAGTGAAACTCTGTCTTTACTAAAAATACAAAAAGCTGGGCATGGTGGCACATGTCTGTAATCCCAGCTACTTGGGAGGCTGAGGCAGGAGAATTGCTTGAACCCAGGAGGCGGAGGTTGCAGTGAGCTGAGATTGTGCCAGTGCACTCCAGCCTGGGTGACAGAGTGAGACTCCATCTCAATCAATCAATAAATAAAAGTTAAAATCATATATACCCACAGGTATTTTTTGTAAAAACATTTATCTCTAAAAGCACTCTTATGAGACTTCTATTCATCAGAATCAGTGAAATGCTCTCCCTTTTTTGACAGGGTCAAATAGAAATTGATGATCAGGTGGAAGGACTTCAATATCTAGCTTCTCGATATGATTTCATTGACTTAGATCGTGTGGGCATCCACGGCTGGTCCTATGGAGGATACCTCTCCCTGATGGCATTAATGCAGAGGTCAGATATCTTCAGGGTATGTGACTTCCTACTATACTCATTTTTGCAATAAGGGTAGATTTTTCTGTAAATTGAGGATATGTGAAAATTCTATTTCCTGAAGGTTTACAGCATTGGCATTTTTTTTTTTCTTTTTCTTTCTTTTTTTTTTTTTTTAGACAAAGTGTTGCTCTTTTGCCCAGGCTGGAGTGTGGCGTTGTGATATCAGCTCATTGCAACCTCTGTCCCCCAGGTACAAGCGATTCTCATGTCTCAGCCTCCTGAGTAGCTGGGATTGTAAGTGCCTGACACCACGCCTGGCTTTTTTTTTTTTAAAGTAGAAATGGGGTTTCACAATGTTGGCCAGGCTAGTTTTTAACTCCTGACCTCAAGTGATCCGCCCGCCTTGGCCTCCCAAAATGCTAGGATTACAGGCGTGAGCCACTGTGCCTGGCCCAGAGCTGGCAATATTGTGGAATGTTAGGGCTTGTATGTTTCAGAGCCATGTGAAACGTATATAAATATCAAGCTTTTTTTCTTTTTTTTCTGAGTTGGAATCTTGCTTTTCACCCAGGCTGGAGTGCAGTGGTGTGATCTTGGCTCACTGCAGCCTCCACCTCCTGGGTTCAAGTGATTTCCAGCTCATTTTTGTACTTCAGTAGAGGTGGGGTTTCACCATGTTGGCTAGGCTGGTTTTGAACTCCTGACCTCAAGCGATCCGCCCGCCTCAGCCTCCCAAAATGCTGGCATTACAGGCGTGAGCCACTGTGCTAGCCTTCAGTTTTTATGTGTGTGTGTATGTTTTTTCTTTTAAACATTCATCAACTGGATAACCAGTTAGTTATTGGCTGTTTGTAGATACATGCCAAAAAGCATGGGAGATGGTTATGATTAGCAGAACACACATGACATACCTGTTGGATTGTAATTACTTGTTTAACTGTTGGACTGCAAGCCATGAGGGCGGGGACCTGTTTGCCCTGTACACCACTGTATCCTCAGCAGTCAGGCACAATGCTGGGCATATAGTAGGCCCTCAAATGGGTTAAATGAATGAATTATTAAATGTATAAATGTGGCCGGGCGCAGTGGCACATACCTGTTATCCCAGCACTTTGAGAGGCTGAGGTGGGTGGATCACGAGGTTAAGAGATCGAGACCATTCTGGCCAACGTGGTGAAACCTCGTCTCTACTAAAAATACAAAAATTAGCTAGGTGTGGTGGTGCATGCCCGTAGTGCCAGCTACTCGGAAGGCTAAGGCAGGAGAATCTCTTGAACCCGCAGGGCGGAGGCTGCAGTGAGCCAAGATCGTGCCACTGCACTCCAGCCTGGTGACAGAGCAAGATTCCATCTCAAAAAAAAAAAAAAAAATATGTATAAATGCTTACAATTCTATTAACAAACCCTTGGGAAAATGTACTAGAAGAAAATACATAAGGATGATAACAATTATTGAGAGTAGGAATTATGAGCAGTGTTTCTTTTTTAAAATTTCAGTAACAATTTTACTTTACGGGGGAAAAGTAATTTTTAAATTTTTATTTTATTTTATTTTATTTATTTATTTATTTGAGACGGAGTCTCATCCTACCACCCAGTTTGGAGTGCAATGGCACTATCTTGGCTCACTGCAACCTCCACCTCCCGGGTTCAAGTGATTCTCCTGCCTCAGCCTCCCAAGTAGCTGGGATTACAGGCGTGCGCCACCACGCCTGGCTAATTTTTTATATCTTTAGTGGAGATGGGGTTTCACCATGTTGGCCAGGCTGGTCTCGAACTCCCAGTCTCGTGATCCACCCACCTCGGCCTCTCAAAGTGCTGGGATTACAGGCATGAGCCACGGCACCTGGCCTATTTTTTTTTTTTTTTTTTGAGACAGACTCTTGCTCTATCACCCAGGCTGGAGTGCAGTGGCACGGTCTTGGTTCACTACAACCTCCGCCTCTTGGGTTCAAGTGATTCTAGCGATTCTCTTGCCTCAGCCTCCCGAGTAGTTGGGATTACAGGCGCCCACCACTACACTTGGTCAATTTTTATATTTTTAGTAGAGATGGGGTTTCACCATGTTGGCCAGGCTGGTCTCAAACTCCTGACTTCAGGTGATTTACCTGCCTCAGCCTCCTAAAGTGCTAGGATTACAGGCATTAGCCATCGGGCCTGACCCTTAATTTTTATTTTTAAGAACAAAAACAATAAGATTTTTATTCTTGCACATATATCCAGTTAAGCTTTATAATAACCATAAATAAATTCTAACCACGCCCTTAGTTTTTAGAAGTTTATAGCCGTCAAAATAATTAGAATACTTAAATATAAAACTATAGGAGCCTTAAAATGAAGCACATTTTTAGTATATTTGATATATTATTTTAAATTCTGTACTGCCAACAGAGGTTTAAAAAAAGATGGCTCCTTTTTTACATAAAACTGACAGTTCTCGGACATTTTTTTCCTCAGCAGGATGTAGTTCAGTCATTTTCCTATTTTTTTTTTTTTTTTTTTTTCTTTTTTTTTTTTTTTTTTTTTAAGATTGAGTCTTGCACTATCGCCCAGGCTGTAGCGCGGTGGCGCGGTCTTGGCTCACTGCAATCTCTGCCTCCTGGGTTCAAGCAATTCTCCTGCCTCAGCCTCGTGAGTAGCTGGGACTACAGGCGTGTGCCACCACGCCCAGCTAACTTTTTTGTATTTTGAGTAGACATGGAGGTTTCACTATGTTGGCCAGGATGGTCTCAATCTCCTGACCTTGTGATCTGCCTGTCTCAGCCTTCCACAGTGCTGGGATTACAGGCGTGAGCCACTGCGCCCGGCCTAGTTCAGTCGCCTTTTAACAAAGGACCTGGCTTTTGTATTTCAGCAAGCCCAGGTTAAAGGTTTGGTATGTAGAATGCCTATGGAACATGAAACTGACTCACAAACTATGAAACCCTTGACCTTGGCACTTCACTTCAGTTTTCTGAGTTGCCCAGGACATGCATGCCCCAGTAGTAAGGCTAAAGCGTGAGGATAATTTTAGCTGTAAATTTGCAGTTGTAAGATCTCACTGCTAGCCAGTCTCTTTTTCCAGACCACACTTGACTGTCAATGTCGTCGTATGCAGGTTGCTATTGCTGGGGCCCCAGTCACTCTGTGGATCTTCTATGATACAGGATACACGGAACGTTACATGGGTCATCCTGACCAGAATGAACAGGGCTATTACTTAGGATCTGTGGCCATGCAAGCAGAAAAGTTCCCCTCTGAGTAAGTGCAAGCCTTCTTTTTTTTTTTTAATGAGACAGGGTCTCACTCTGTCACTCAGGCTGGAGTGCAGTGGTATGATCAGGGCTCCCTGCAGTGTCAAACTCCTGGGCTCGGGATCCTCAGCCCTGAGTAGCTGGGACTACAGGCATGTGCCACCATGCCCACCCAGTTTTTTGTAGTTTTAGTAGAGGCGGGGTTTTGCCATGTTGCCTATGGTGGTTTTGAACTCCTGGACTTAAGTGATCTGCCCACCTCCGACTCCCAAAGTGCTGGGATTACAAGGCGTCAGCCGCTGTGCACGGCATAGCTCAAGCTTACGTGAAGATTATAAATTTTAAATTGTATTTTTAAAAATTGTCTTCAATCCTAATGAAAAATTCAAATACTGAAAAACCAAGATGAATATGTTATACTAGAATAGCCTGGCTGTTTCTTAAAACTGAATTACAGGTCAGTTCATGTAATGCTTTTTTACAAGTTATAATTGAAGCAATTGTTTTTGCTGAAAAAAGTGCTCAACTGTTTCAAGGTGGAAAAATTTTACGTCTGCCTGAATATATTTTACAAATAGTTCTAGGGACTTGCTATAATTATACATGTGCCCTAATATTTTATTTATAAAAAATTGAACACATGATCTTTTTTTAATCTTTCATTACATGTGGCATCTGTTTAATATGTTACAAATTTAATATTGAAAATATTAAATCCTTATTCTAACATCACAGTATAAGGAAGTTAATATGGTTAAGTATGATTAAATAAGTGAAATGGTTTTCCCAAAGCTCTACTATTTTGTCTAATCCTCTAATATTTCCATTTCTCAGACCAAATCGTTTACTGCTCTTACATGGGTTCCTGGATGAGAATGTCCATTTTGCACATACCAGTATATTACTGAGTTTTTTAGTGAGGGCTGGAAAGCCATATGACTTACAGGTGAGTTATTTTACATTTTCTAGTTAAATGTAGTCATGATTAGTGATTGATTACTTTGAAATCTGTTAACTGTGGGGTAAGGCCAGATTTTTAGAGTGTCCACCCTCTGCTTAAGAGAAGTAAAGTAAGAGGCATAGTTAGCAGTGCCTGTAGTTGGATAAAAATTAAGATTCTGTTGCAGTCAGGCTGTCAAACCTGCCTGTCAGATTACATAACTCTGTGTCTGTATCTGCTTTCAGTTTGGAAGCAAGGAAAAGATGACAAGCAGTCCGTTCACTGTTCTCCTTTGCTTTTCTTTATCCCCTTCGAAGAATGAGGAAGTGCTACTTGATTTCATTGCTGCAAAAGGATTTTTAGGACCTGTTTATATGGTCTTTTAATTTTCTTTTATTTTACATTGACTTTGGAGCAGAAACCAGCAAGTTAACGCTCCTCCATTGCTCCATTATTCATTGCTCATTATTCCAGTTTTTCTTGAAATTGTGTTTTACTCCTTTAAACAGATTATGTGCTCTTAAAAAATGAAAAAATTACTTTTTTCTTTTTTACATTTCAGGTGATATTTATGTTTAAACTATGAGATATTTATCTATAGCAGCAATTTTTAAGCCTTTTGGTTTTAGAACACCTTTACCTACCAAAGAACTTTGTTTATATCGATTATAGCAATATTTTTCATATAAGATATTAAAACTGAGAACAATTTTAAATATTTTAAAATAATAAACTATTGGCTGGGCGCTGTGGCTCACGTCTGTAATCCCAGCACTTTGGGAGGCCGGGTGAGGGGATCACCTGAGGTTGGTAGTTCAAAACCAGCCTGACCAACATGGAGACACCCCCTCTCTACTAAAAATACAAAAATTAGCCAGGCATGGTGGCAGGCACCTCAGGAGGCTGAGGCACAATTGCTTGAAACCAGAGGCAGAGGTTGCAGTGAGCCAACATTGTGCCACTGCACTCCAGCTTGGGTGACAGAGTGGGCTCTGTCTCAAAAAAGAAAAGGCATATTTTAGCCTTTTCAGATAATTGTAGATATTCTTTGATACTGTACCAAAACTGGACAAGTGGTAGTGTCTTAAAGGTTATGAGATTTTGTTTGTTGTTTTAAATATATAGATAACATATATATATATTATATATATGTTTTATATATATATATATATTTTATATATATATTTTATATATTATATATATATATATATATATATATATATTTTTTTTTTTTTTTTTTTTTTTTTTTTTAGATGGATTTTCGCTCTTGTTACCCATGTTGGTGTGTAATGTCTTAATCTCAGCTCACCGCAACCTCCGCCTCCTGGGTTCAGGCAATTCTCCTGCCTCAGCTTCCTGAGTAGCTGGGATTACAGGCGTGCGCCAGTATGCCCAGCTAATTTTTGTATTTTTAGTAGAGACGGGGTGTCACCATGTTGACCAGGATGGTCTCGATCTCTTGACCTCGTGAT
>NW_016107800.1:1075770-1077973 GCF_001604975.1 Cebus imitator
AAAAAAAAAAAAAAGAAAATGGAATACCATTTAAAAAGCAGCAGTTCGGCTTGTGACTCACTCACACAAGTATCTTTCCTTGAGACATCCTATACCACAGATGCTTTATGCGTTCACATTTCATAAACACAAAATATTAAAGAGACTTCTACTCAAGAGCTGTAACTTAATAGATTCTAATTTTTACTTCTACTTAAGCAAAACTGGCATTTTTCTTTTTACTGGAAGTGTGTGGTGGTGAGGAGTGCTGTGACATCTAGTGGAGTTTAATAATAGTGTCTTGATTCGTGCTAAGACACCAGCAGTTTTACTCTGCTTTGCTTTTGCATCATCACTGTAAATGCTGACACAGTGAGTAAAGGCAAATAATGTCTTTGTCTTGTTCTAAAAGTAGTTTTGACTGTGTGTATCCCTTGAAAAGGTTTTAGAGACCTCTCAAAGTCTGTAGACCACACTTAGAGAACGAACCATTGGTCCACAGATAAATCCTTCATTAAGCCTAATGTTAAATAAGGGAATCGAGAGCAGTGTTTAGATAGGATTTATGTCACAATATTGCATAGAGGCTGTGCTTCATAGTTATCAATCCTGTTAAAAATCTCTGGAAAGCTTTGGAAGAAGATGTATTACTAAATTTTTTTTTTTTTTTGTATCTTTATTTTTTGTTGTTGGTAAGATCTATCCTCAGGAGAGACACAGCATAAGAGTTCCTGAGTCTGGAGAACATTATGAACTGCATCTTTTGCACTACCTTCAAGAAAACCTTGGATCACGTATTGCTGCTCTAAAAGTGATATAATTTTGGCCTGTGTAGAACTCTGGTATACACTGGCTGTTTAACCAAAAGAGGAGGTTTAATCAATAGAAAACACAGAGTTGATCATCACATTTTGGTACCTGCCACATAACATCTATTCCTGACAGTAAATGTGGTACCATGCAGGGGTCTATGGCTTGTGGTGGTAATCATACACCTTAACACTACGTGCTCAAAATTGAATGATGCGTATTCCTGAGAGACCCAGCAATACCACAAGAATTACTAAAAAAAAAAAAACATTAGCACCATGTATTCATACTAACCTATTTTCACTTTTAATAGCATTACAAACCTCATGAACTTAGTGTATTTTTACAGTATACTTTTTGAGTTTGTTAAAATATGATGATATTAGTGATTGGTTTGGTTCAGTTCCAGAATCTCTGACTAATTACAGATTTGATAGCACTTAAATGTAATTGAATAGCTTATGCTTCATTGCTTGGGCATATGCAGCATGTTATGAACTAATAACTATTAAACTTGACTTAACCAGTCATTCATTAATGATTTTTCAAAGATAACTTAGTGGCCTCCTAAAGACACTTGTTTTGGCTCTGACCAGTTTTTAGCCAATTTAATCTGTATCTAGTATAAATAATTCTCATTTTTCTTTAATGATATTGACAGAGTGGGCTTTTCCTTTTGCATAAAGGCTAGTAACTGTATGTAGCATGGATTTAATTAGTCATGATATTGATAATTACAGGCAGAAAAATTTTAATCAAATGATTAGAGCTTAAATATTTGCAGGCAAGTTTTTTTTTCCTTTAAGAAAAGGAAAAAGTAAACATTCTCTAGAATTCTTCAGAAAATTTAGTAGTGCCAGTTTCCATTTGGTATTTCCTTATTAAAATATCCTAGAATTTTAAGGAGATCGAAGGGAATCACAGTGGGGTGGGGACATGGGTTTGGGGAATGACAGAGAGAAGAGGTGGTGAGGGCCTGATTAAGAACTAAGCAGAAGTAGTTTTGACAAAAATACTCATGAAAATGTTTAGAAAGTGAAATTTAAACAACTAGAATATTAAGGAAACTGAAATCAAGAAATCACTGTCTTGCCAACACAGCTACAGAGTAACATGATTCAGGGGAGGAAAAGTAGTTCCTTAGAGTTACTTTTATAATTCTAATTTTTTTTATTCTTCCTCTTGATTTTAGAAATCTTACCAATTGCCGGGCGCGGTAGCTCACGCCTGTAATCCTAGCACTTTGGGAGGCCGAGGCGGGTGGATCACAAGGTCAAGAGATCGAGACCATCCTGGTCGACATGGTGAAACCCCGTCTCTACTAAAACTACAAAAAATTAGCTGGGCATGGTGGCGCGTGCCTGTAATCCCAGCTACTCAGGAGGCTGAGGCAGGAGAATTGCCTGAACCCAGG
>NW_016107800.1:1078038-1087075 GCF_001604975.1 Cebus imitator
AAATCTTACCAATTTAAACTTTATCCTATTAAAATTATTTGAACATAATTTAGATATTGTAAGCTTAAAATACAAAGGTTTACAGATAACCTCTTTACCATAAACTAATCCCTGGCAAGCCATGGCTCGCTCGCTCTCTTTTTTTGTTTTTTTTCCTTCGTGTTTAAAGGCTATAAACAGTTTTCTTGAATGGTCATGAACTTTTCTTGGTTAGCCCTAGCATTTAGCTATGAAGAGAGCTCGTAGGCTTTCAGGTGCTAATTGAGATATGCCCTCGGGGTGCCAAGTTGGTCACGTTGGCACCAGTGACAGGGAAGGCATCTATGAGTTTGATGCTTTTTATCACACACTTGAGTGTTTACCGGTACTTTTAAACAACACTCCAAGAAAATTTGCTGTATTTCTTTCTCATCACTACAGAGAGAATAGATTTCCCTATAGAGAGCATTGCCTCCATTAGTAAGGTCGCTGACTGTTGGTAAGAGGTGGACTTCATAGGAGGCAGGGAAAGCCCAGAAATGGCAGGATGACCTGGTGGCTCTGTCATTGGGAACGGTATTGGGTTTTGCTGTTTGTATTTATACTGTATAATAGATAACTACGGTTTTTCCTACTGTCTGTATATGTATTGCTTTTCATGTTTGATATTTTCCCCATGCCAAGATATGTTTATATATATTTTCAATGTTAAATTAAATTGATTTGGGTAGCTTTCTTCCCCAAGAAAGTATTTTCCACCTTAAGTATATATCTCACTGTGGAGGTTGTTTTGTTTTATTTTGTTTGAGCTAATCGGCCTCAAGGGATCTATCCTGATATGCAAAGTAGAAATGGTATACAGTAGCTTTTAAGCAGCTACTCCATTGAAACCTCTCACCCATTAAGGCTGTTTCTTCAAAATGGCATCTCTTATTTTATCAGAAAAACCTTAGAAAACTTCATGTACTCTTGAATTCACAGGTGTTTTCCTTTTGCATCTACCCTTCTTCTTTCCGTCTATCACAAAGAATGCGTCTGTTATCACTACCAGTCACTTAAATGCCATTCTACTTCTTTAGCGGGAAAAAATACCTGAATGAATTCACTTACAGAAAGACAGTTTGACTGAATTTGCTTTTTACAACTAGTGTGGAAAATACCATAGGCAATTGAGGCAATCAGTAGAAATCTCACTAAAAGTTTGTACTCCCTGAGTGTGGTTAACAGCTTAAATGGCAAGAATCTATAAAAGTAGCAACAGTTTAGTGGGAGCCAAAAAGCACTAGTATAAATATCATACTGGGTTTTTACAGACTTGATAAATATGTACACATGAACAACCATCAAGAGGGATAGTTACTTGAGCAGTATAGAGTAGTGGAACTCGGAATCTAAGATTTATCTGGGGCACTTACTAAAAGAAATGTAGAGTTTTGAATCTCACTCTTAAAAATTTGTATTCCTAGGCTGGGGATGGTGGCTCATGCCTGTAATCCTAGCACTTTGGGAGGCCAAGGCGGGTGGATCACTTGAGGTCAGGCGTTCAGACCAGTTTGGTCAATGTGGTGAAACCCCGTCTCTACTAAAACTACAAAAAGTTAGCCGGGCATAATGGTGTGTGCCTATAATCCAACCTACTCGGGAGGCTGAGGCAGGAGAATCGTTTGAGCCTGGGAGGCGGAGGTTGCAGTGAGCTGAGATCGCACCACTGTGCTGCAGCCTGGGCGACAGAGCGAGACTCTGCCTCAAATAAATAAATAAATAAAAATTTGTATTCCGTCGATTTGGATAGACATCAGGAATGTGCATTTCTAACAAGCTTTCCAGGCGATCCTACAGTAAGTATCTATGGACAACTTTAAGAAACTCTTCTGTAGAGAATGGAGTTGGATTAATAATAGGCGATTTTTACACTGGACTGATTGACAAGAACCTGAACAGTAGTCCATGACGCTGCTCATCTGTGGTAACTTTTGGCCCCGTCTCACTCTGAAAGCAGCAGAAGATGTCAGTTACTTTGTTTCTTCCTCTTTGTCTGGAGATTCATTTTGGAATGAAGGTTTTTCCCTCTATGCCATTCCTAGTTCTTTTCCAAAGCTTCATACAAGAGGATCAGGTCACAATGCGTGCATTACCTTTTAAAAGAATGCGATATTGATACCGATGCTTACTTTTTTTTTTTTTTTTTTTTTTTTTTTTTTTTTTTTTTTTTTTTTTTTTTTTTTTTTTTTTGTCTTATTCCTTCCAGGAAGTATAGCTTACCTTTCTGTGGCATAGTTCTCCTCAGGTGGAGTGTTTCCTATAACACCCGTCACTGAGTCATGTATTTTTCAAGATGGAATGAATCTTTGATTTAATCTAATCTACTATTCTTATTTGTTAGAAGAACAACCTACGTGCTAGAGAGAGAGGGGGAAATATACCCGGGACCACACAGCCAGTTAGTATCCAGGTGGTGCTGGACCCAGCCAGGTGTCCTGCCTCATGGTAGTTAAATTATATGTAGAAAAGGTAAATTTTTAAAGAAATATTTATTAATATATTCCTATAAAACATTTTAAAGGTAACCACATAAAAATGGTTAATTTTTCCATTTCAAAGTAAATGCTAAGCATGCTTATTAACGAAGCAGTACTTGTAATTAGTATATGACATTCTGAAGTTAATTAAAATCACTGCACTAAATGTGTCTTCCTTGGTATAGTGGGGGATTTGAGGATTGGAATATAGAGTAGAGTGCTTGCTTAAGCCTGGGAGCCCATCTTACAGCTCTTTAATGTAAGCAAAGAGACATGGCCATTTCTAAACTATATAAGGTGAGTGTCTATTCCCAGCAGATAGAAAGGAAAAAGGAGACTTTCTTGACTTCCACCCTCCCAGTCTCACCCAGCCTCACCTATCCGTCTTCCAGCCTCACATATGGAGATATTAGTGCAAGGTGCTGGGCTTTAGGTAATCATTTCTTAAGTCCTTTGCAGATAAAGAAAAAAGTAGTGTTTGTATGTTTGTTTTTAAGTAACCCAAAAACAAATTTATATTGTATTCAGCAGAATTGGAGTTCAGGTGTTTAATTTTAGAACATAAAGTGCCTGCTGTTTTAAGCATTAACTTGTATAAAAAGAATTGCATGTCTCACTCCAGTAAGCTTATGGGATTTCTCATTTTTAGCTATATGGCTTTTAATCATGTAAAGTGAAACATTAGTTCTGTTGCATTTTATTACAGATTCTTTGTTGCAATAAAGATGCTGCTGAAATTAATTGATTTAAATGTTCCTTTTTCTCCCATTTCCTCATGGGAAATGTACAACATTGCCTCGATGAGTGACAACTGTGGAGTGACTAATACACGTGACCAAGATAATGTGCTTGGAGTGGAGAAGGGAGCCTGCAGCATGAAGGATGGCTTGGGGGTTTTACATGCACTGACCACAGTGTATCCAGGCCCAATGGGAGGCGTGCAGAGAGCTGCTTTCTACCTGCAGGTGGTTCCCAACGACCAGCGGTTGGATACTGCAAGGGCAAATGGTGCTTAGAGCCAGTGAGGAGCGTATCTTCCTCACTCCACCCCCACGCAGCTCGGGGTTTGAGGGAATACCACCTCGAGTTGATTTCGAGGGAGTTGGATGTAGTACGTTTTTCAGAGGGTTGTTTTTTTTTGTTTTTGTTTTTGTTTTTAGGTGGAGTCTTGCTGTGTCACCCAGGCTGGAGTACAGTGGTTCAGTCTTGGTGCACTGCAACCTACCGTGCCCAGGTTCAAGCAATTAGCCTGCCTCAGCCTCCAGAGTAGCTGGGATTACAAGTGCCTGCCACCACATCGGCTAATTTTTGTATTTTTAGTGGAGATGGGGTTTCACCACGTTGGCCAGGCTGATCTCAAACTCCATCATGAGCTCAGGTGATCTGCCTGCCTTGGCCTCCCAAAGTGCTGCGATTACAGGTGTGAGCCACCGTGCCCGGTCTGACAATATTCTGGTTTTTTTGAAGTGTTATTAGAGAAAGGGCAGAGGGGAAGGAGATGAGCCCCTCGGAAATAAGTAAATGTGGGTTTGTGTGATAATCCTTCCAGAACAGAGACTTAATCTGGATTCTGGAACCCTCAAGTTGTATGTGAAGTATTGCATGAAAAGTAGTAGTGCATTATTCTGGAGATAGCTCTTTGGCTTTATTAGTACTCAAAGGGATAAATACTCCCCAAAAGTTAAGAACCACAGCTGTGTTAGGGTCCTAGACTTCTATTTTGTATACAAAAATTATTAGGAATAAAGATGATTTTAACATAAGGGACTGCTAGGTGGGGCCCAGTGGCTCCCACCTGTAATCCTAGCACTTTGGGAGGCTGAGAGTGGTAGATCATTTGAAGTCCAGAATTTGAGACCAGCCTGGCCAACATGGTAAAACCTGTCTCTACTGAAAATAAAATTAGCTGGGTGTGGTGGTGGCATATGCCTATAATCCCAGCTACTTGGGAGGCTGAGGCAGAAGAATCACTTGAGCCTGGCAGGCAGAGGTTACAGTGGGCTGAGATCATGCCACTGCACTCCAGCCTGGGCATCAGAGTGAGACTTCGTCTCAAAGCAATATGAAATAAGGGACTGCTGTAGATGAGTGCTTCCTAACCTTTTCATCTTGTGAAACAGAGAGACAGGCACACCAGGATAAGCTGTTAAGGCTGCTTGTAGCCAGAAGTGACTGGCCAGGCCCGCCTCAGCTCTAAAGACATTGGTATCTCTTTATACGTAGGATCTATTTATGGCATCATGGTTGGGAAATTTTATGGACTACCTTAGCCTATCAAAAACCAGCTTTCACCCAGCACAGTGGCTCATACCTGCAATCCCAGCATTTTGGGAGGCTGAGGCGGGCAGATTGCTTGTGCTCACAAGTTTGAGGCCAGACTGGGCAACATGGTGAAACCCTGCCTCTGCAAAAATACCAAACGCTAGCCTGGTGTGATGATGCATGCCTGTAGTCCAGCTACTCAGGAGGCTGAGGTGAGAGGATTGCGTGAGCCTGGGAGGCAAAGGCTGCAGCGAGCTGAGATCGTACCGCTGCACTCCAGCCTGGGCAATAGAGCCAGACCTCATCTCAAAATATATATTTTTTTAATTAGCTTTCAGGCTGGACATGGTAGCTCACACCTATAATCCCAGCACTTTGAGAGGCCAAGGCGGGAGGATTGCTTGAGCTCAGGAGTTTGAGACCATCCTGGGCAACATAGCAAGATACTGTCTCTACTAAAACTTTAAAAAATGAGCTGAGCATGGTGGTACACGCCTGTAGTCCCAGCTACTCAGGAGGCTGAGGCAGAGCCCAGAAGGTCGAGGCTGCAGTGAGCGCTGACGACACCACTGCGGTCTAGCCTTGGCAACAAGACCCTGTCTCCAAAAAACAAAAGCTTTCAGTCTAGCCATAGCGCCCTGAATACTGTGATGGAAGGGTAGACTTCCAGCTCTAGAATCCCAGTGCCCCAGAGTCAAAGCAAGTGTTAGCCTTGAAGCCTTTTGATTTCTCTTTGGTCCTATTAACCTCACCTACCCACTGGATATGAAGAGGCAGATATTGAAACCTTGGCGCTTTTGTGGGGAGCAGAGTGAAACAGTCGCAGTATGAGAATCTTATAACCAGAACAAAATATTATTTTGGGTTTGGTGTAGTTTGGGGATTTGCCAGAATTTAAGGATTCATCTGCCGGGCTTTATTACCCTGGAAGAGTTTGAGCTCCCATTGTAATGAACTAGAGAGGTTTTAGCTCCAGAACAGACAGATTGTTTAGTTTGCTGTTTGTTCCTTACTCCTTACTAAAAGATGCTCTCTCTAAATTGGCATCCAAACCAGTGTTCTTAAAGTAGAAGTCTAGGGAAGCAATTAGCCAGGATAGTTGTCCTTAGGCAGCTCCAGGATTCCCCCATCTTCACTGGAAAACATCCTGTGGATGTGGCAGAACTTAACATTCAACTCACAGGTGACAGTTATTTGCAGGCAGGTTAGTCCTCTGGCCGGGATGGTTCTAGAAGCCACACAGCTTCTCTGTGAAGTGAACCCTCCGTGTTGGCTTAATGACTGAGCACATGCCTTGTCATTGTTGCATCCCTAAGCATGCATGTGGGTACCACTTTCTGCAGTTCAGTTGGGTACTTGATGTGTTGTCTTGCCAGTTAACCTCTTTGAGCTGTCTCAACCGTCCGTTCCTCTTCTTTCCTATCATCGCACCTGTCCCAGGACTAGGTCTCACGATCTCAGTGATGGATAAATACAGCAGCTCTCTACCCACCCTGAGTTCAGGGTGAAGAAAAGAATTCCAAGTGATTTTTCAAAGAACCATTTCTCAACTTTCATTTAGCAAATATTTAGGAACAATCATGTGCCAGGTCTGTTTTCATCAGAAAACAGAGCTGAGGAAGACACCGACCTTGCCCTCAACGGGCTCTCAGGACCAACTTCACGTTCTCCCTCTGTTGCCCAGGTGGGAGTGCAGTGGCATGAACACGCCCCCAACTTCTCAGGCTCAAACGATCCTCCCACCTCACCTTCCCAAACAGCTGGGACTTCAGGCACACACCACCACTCCCAGCTAGTTTTTTAATTTTTTGTATAGATAGGGGTCCCACTTTGTTGCCCAGGCTGGTCTTGAACTCCTGGGCTCAAGCAATCCTCCTGCCTCAGCCTTCCAAAGTGCTGGGATTATAGGCGTGAGCCATCACGCCCAGCCTGGCAAGCTAATTATTTCCTGCCCAACTTCAAGTGGTCTGCCTGACATTCAAGACTTTCTGGCCAGGCGTGGTGGCTCACACCTGTAATCCCAGCACTTTGGGAGGCCAAGGCAAGTGGATCACCTGAGGTCAGGAGTTTGAGACCAGCTTGGCCAACATGGTGAAACCCCATCTCTACCTAAAAATACAAAAACTAGTTGGGCATGGTGGTGGGCACCTATAATCCCAGGTACTCTGGAGGCTGAGGCAGGAGAATCACTAGAACCTGGGAGGCAGAAGTTGCAGTGAGCTGAGATTTCGCCACTGCATTCCAGCCTGGGTGACAGAGCAACATTCCATTTCACACACAAAATGCAAAAATTAGCCAAGCATGATGGCACATGCCTGTAAATCCCAGCCACTCGGGGAGGCTGAGGCAGGAGAATTGCTTGAACCCGGAGGCAGAGGTTGCAGTGAGTTGAGATCGCACCACCGCACTCCAGCCTGGGCAACAGAGTGAGACTCTGTCTCAAAAGAAAAAGCATGGCCAATGGCCAACATGGTGAAACCCTGTCTCTACTAAAAATACAAAAATTAGCTGGGTATGGGGGCATGCACCTGTAATCCCAGCTACTCAGGAGGCTGAGGCAGGAGAATCCCTTCAACCCAGGGGGCAGAGGCTGCTGTGAGCCAAGATCGTGCCACTGCATTCTAGCCTGGGCAACAGAGCAAGACTGTGTCTCAAAAAAAAAAAAAAAAAAAAAAAACAAAAAATTAATGGCCAGGCAAGGTGGCTCACACCTCTAATCACAGCACTTTGGAAGGCTGAGGTGTGAGGATCACTTGAGGCCAGGGATTCAAGACCAGCCTGGCTAACATGGCAAAACCCTGTCTCTACTAAAAACACAAAAATTAGCCAGGTGTGGTGATGAACGCCTTTAATCCTAGCTACTCAGGAGGCTGAGGCAGGAGAATTGCTTGATCCTGTGGGGGTGGAGATCTCAAGGAGCTGAGATTGCACCGCTGCACTTCAGCCTGGGCAACAGCAGGAGACCCTGTCTCAAAAAAAACAAAAACAAAAACTCAGTGGAGGATTAAATTAGTTAATATACATAAACATGTGGTGCCTGATATACAGTAACTCAATAAAGGTTGTCTCAAATTTAGCATTTAATTTATTTTTTGTTGTTGTTGAGATGGAGTCTCCCTGTCACTCAGGCTGGAGTGCGGTGGTGTGATCTCAGCTCACGGCAACATCCTCTTCCCAGGTGCAAACAATTCTTCTGCCTCAGCCTCCTGAGTAGCTGGGATTACAAGCACGTGCCACCACGCCTGGCTAATTTTTGTATTTTTAGTAGAGACGGGGTTTTACCACGTTGGCCAGGCTGGTTTCAAACTCCTGACCTGAAGTGATTTGCCCACCTCGGCCTCCCAGAGTTCTGGGATTGCAGGCGTGAGCCACCGCACCCAGCCTAGCGTTTAGTTTCATACCGTACTGTTTTTTGCTGTCGGTTTTCTTTCTCCAGTTGGATCACACTCTCAAAGTAGTAGTACCCTTACACTTGCTTAAGTGTCCCCCATAATACCTACTGCAGGGTCAGATATGTATGAGACACTTGAATACCAAAAAAATGTTCAAATAAAATCTGACATCCCCCATTTAGGGTCGTCTGATTGATAGGTTATAGGTTTCTAAATATCCATCTACCAATTTGTTTGTAAGCGCAAAAGAAACCAAATTCTTCCCCACTTGAAGCTTTTGGAACTCCTTCTTTAAAATGTCCTTGTAGTTTGTATTCATCCCCCGCGGAGGCTTCCGGTCAGGAGGCGTTGTCCTCCTCACCCCGGTTGCTGCTATAGTTGCCTGGGCAGCTTTTAGAAACATTCATATATGAGTCCCTCCCAGGATCCATTACATCAAGATGGGGAGGGGAAGTCCTGCCATCTTTTAATTTGTTAAAAATAAGTTCTCTGGGTGATCCTAATGTATAACCAGAGTGAAGAGTCTCTGACCAGGCATGGTGGCTCACACCGGTCATCCCAGCACTTTGGGAGGCCGAAGTGGGCAGATCACCTGAGGTCAGGAGTTCGAGACCAGCCTGGCCAACGTGGTGAAACCCCCTTCTCTACTAAAAATACAACAAAGTAGCCAGGCATGGTGGCACATACCTGTAATCCCAGCTACTCGGAGGGCTGAGACAGGAGAATCGCTTGAACCTGGGAGGAGGAGGTTGCGGTAAGCTGAGATCGTGCCACTGCACTCCGGCCTGGGTGACAGAGTGAGACTGTTTAAAAAAAAAAAAAGAAAAAAGTATCTGAGGTACAGCGATGGAAGATTTTATTCACAGAACATTAGAGCCAGAACAT